>NC_139596.1:12534056-12776556 GCF_946808225.1 Silurus aristotelis | reverse complement strand
TGATTATCATTTCTCACATCTCAGTACAAAATGTTTGCATATAAACATGTTTACATTCACATGTTTTTTGCTTCGTCCCTGACCGTAAATGTATTTACAATTTTACACTCAGAAATAAAGGTACCAAACTGTAGAACTGTTCCTTGTCAACAGATACTATCATATAAGAGTACACCATTTAAGCCTTGGGTAGTATTTAAACCTCAATACAGCGCTTGTCTGATAACAAAAATGAAATTATTAAAAACATTAAAGCAAGAAGAAGAAGAAGAAGAGGAAGAAGATAGAAGAAGAAAAAGGAAAGAAGACAAAGAAGAAGAAGAAGAAGAAGAGGAAGAAAGAAAAAGAAGAAGAAGAAGAAGAAGAAGGAAGAAGAAGAAAAAGAAGAAGAAAGAAGAAGAGGAAGGAAGAAGAAGAAGAAGAGGAAGGAAAAAGAAGAAAAAGAAGAAGAAGAAGAAAGAAGAAGAAGAAAGAAGAAGAAGAAGAAGAAGAAAGAAGTAGAAGAAGAAGAAGAAAAAGAAGAAGAAAAAGAAGAAAAAGAAGAAGAAAGAAGAAGAAAGAAGAAGAAGAAGTAGAAGAAGAAGAAGAAAAAAAAGAAGAAAAAGAAGAAGAAAGAAGAAGAAGAAGCGGAAGGAAGAAGTAGAAGAAGAAGAAGAAAGAAGAAGAAGAGGAAGGAAGAAGAAGAAGAAGAAGAAGAAGAAGAAGAAGAAGAAAGAAGAAGAAGAAGAAGAAGGAAGAACAAGAAGAAGAAGAACAAGAAAGAAGAAAAAGAAGAAAAAGAAAGAAGAAGAAGAAGAAGAAAAAAAAGAAAAAAGAAGAAGAAGAAGAAGAAGAAGAAGAAGAAGAAGAAGAAGAAGAAGAAAGAAGAAGAAGTAGAAGAAGAAGAAGAAAAAAGAAGAAGAAAGAAGAAGAAGAAAAAGAAGTATAAGAAAGAAGAAAAAGAAGAAGAAGTAGTACAAGAAAGAAGAAGAAGGAGAAGAAGAAGAAAAAGAAGAAGAAGGAGAAGAAGAAGAAGAAGGAGAAGAAGAAGAAGAAGAAGAAGAAGGAGAAGAAGAAGGAGAAGAAGAGGCTGGTTCAATATGATTGTGATGTTTAACTCTTTAATCCTGCAGATGGCGCTAGTGTCCTTTTTGAAAATCAGTTTATATGTAGTTCTGACAGAAGTAATAAGAAAAAATAGACAGACAGACAGACAGAAAGAGATAGATAGATAGATAGATAGATAGATAGATAGATAGATAGATAGATAGATAGATAGATAGATAGATAGATAGATAGATAGATAGATAGATTTATTAGTTTATTATAGCTATAAACATATATACATATTTTTGTACATACATTTATACAGTATACATATTACCTATACAAAAAGTGTACAGCTGATGATGCCATTCAAGCAACAGGAAACAATAAAGTTAAATTTCAGTAACTGAGTAATTGTTCAGTTTGAGCTTTTATTCACTGCTAAAATTCTTTGGGCTTCATCCAGAGTTAGTATTCAAGTCTGTTTTATTTGCTAGGCATTAAGTGTAAGGAGTGAGCTCGCTTATTATAACACCTTGTTAAATTTGAACCTACCAGCCATTCCAAAAGCCATATTTTATTAGTTATATTTTCAGATTCTATCAGCAGACTATCTCAGTCAGGACGCAATTCAGTAAAATGATAATGTTTCAGTCTGTGATCAGTTACATGAAGCTAATTATCAAACCGAAAAGTGCTAATTGTGTTTGTGTTCACAGTTTATGCCACTCCTTATTAAAAAAGAATGCTGTGAGTGTGAAATTTAGTGCAAATTGCCCTTGCAGGAAGTGATACTCAGACAAGACTTAAAAAATAAACAATAATTTCTGATGCACTCGTTTTATTCATTATGTAAAAGATGTTTAATGTGTGTAGGAAAATGAATCTATCCATCATAGACCCATTATTAAAGGTTTGTCCTCAAGTATTGTATCCTTTTCAATACCTTTTTTTTTTGTTTGACTTGTTTACTGTACACTTTATAGCACCATCAGAAGTTTCCCATCTTAACAGGAAGTGGTTGGTTCAGGCTCTTTTCTTTAGAGAACGCCCACTTCCTTTGACTTTGATAAACACATTTGTGGTTTTGTGCACTAACCCCATCAGATAAATTTCCCCAACTGCTGTTCGATCCTGCGTCCTCAAATTACAAAATGATTTTCTGTGTGGTTTCATGACACAAATGCAGTTTTGCAACCACCTAATTGTAACCAATTGGTTTGAATAAACCTGGGTTTTGATAAACGTGATTTTGAAGCAAAACTGCACTACAGTAATACATATATTGCATGCAAAATGATGCAATATTTTGTAGTGTGCAAGCAAAAGGGCTGTGCCACAAACCAACCTACGAATCATTTTCTAGTTCATCGCTTGCATACCGTGCTTTTGTTCGCATGTAATAACAAAATCTATAATCCGTTCATGTACATAAAGCAGTTTTCATGTTGCATGTGTCTGTTTTGTTTTGTTTTGTTTTCTTTACATAAAATGAGTCTCTAGTTTGCGTGTTTGCGTGTCATAAAGATAGATTAGAAAAGCTTTAGCACAGGCAACAGGACACAGATCAGTCAACATGGCTGCATGTTATAGTCATTTCATTCCCTGTTGAGCTTTAAAATGATTCATTCCATGACTGCTCGATTTTGCTAGTGAGTGTGCTGATGTTAATCTGTGAAACCAAATCATTACACTTGGAGCTGAACATTCATTTCAGCAGTGAGTAAGCAGTGCCTTCTGAAAGCTGACTGCTGCAGAACAGCTGTCATGTTCGACACTACAGTCATTATATCTCTGATCAAAAGTTGCATTGCTGAACCCCAGACTCATCTTAATTCATTCATACCTTGAGTGATTCAGAAACCACTGACATTTTCATTTGAAGGTTTAAATCCTCTGATAAACATAACCAAAGGTTCTAGTTTTTGTACTGAAGAATTTCATTCTATTAATTGAATTCAAATTGAAATTCTATCATTTGAATGGAAAGGAATAGATTCCAATATTTAAGTAAAATCATAACATAAACTAAGTGTTTTATATTTTATATGCACCTGGTAATCTA
Source organism: Silurus aristotelis (assembly GCF_946808225.1). Classification (NCBI taxonomy): domain Eukaryota; kingdom Metazoa; phylum Chordata; class Actinopteri; order Siluriformes; family Siluridae; genus Silurus; species Silurus aristotelis. The sequence continues at coordinate 12,773,465 of NC_139596.1, read as the reverse complement.
ACATAAATGCCTGCACCACCATCAGACTCAATGCATCCACTGTGTCCAGACACCAAATACTGTATATACCAATAACAATGTACTTATATTCAGAAGAATATCAGCTGAAGGGCCACCTGAATGCTCATTTTCTTTCGTTTTCAATACACAAATCACAGGGCTGGTTTGAAAAAAGGAAACGCAAACACATTTGCTGAAATCGATGTGTCTCTTTGTGTTGAGTGAATTAAAAATGTATAGTCTTATGCAGAGCACTGGAGTCTATGAACTCCTTGCATGTGGTATCCATGGCAACATTTGCAGATGTAAAAAAAAAAAAAAAAAAAATACAAAAAAAAATACAAAAAAAAAAAAAGAAGAAGAATCCATGGACCTCTTTGCATCACTGCTAGTCTCAGTGATTTCCTGGGTTTGACCTATGAGGATTATTTACTAATGCAGCCAACACATTGATTGGCTGTCAAGGGAACAGTGGCTGACCTCTATATTGAGGAGGTCTCCGTGTATCATTACAAAACCCTCCTAATCAATACACAGCTCAGCTATAAGCCCATATGAGGTCTGAAGGGTGAGAGAGGTGAAGCATGTAGGCTGGCATGAAAATAGGCGATAGTGGAAAATTAATTACCCTGTCAGCATTCATTCTTCTCTTGGAAGCTTTATTACTCCTGTTAAATGCTTTAAATTGGATTTGTATCCACATTGCATTATTTCTGCAGCCAAGGCCTTCCTTGTGAATGGATGTTAACCAGCGCTATTGACTAACGCTTGGAAGAATGTATTGTGCATAAAGCATTTTACGCAAAGAGCATCATAAGGTATATCTTTTAAAGATCATATATCTACGGATGATTATACATGGGACCCCCTACATGCACATGTCATATTGATGGGAAAATGTGTTAGTAATTTTGTGATTTTCTGTTCTAATAATTAGTGGCAGGTTGCTCAGACAGGTTAATAAACTCAAAGAGTGCCACAGAGTTACAGGCCCTTAGCTACAACAGATTCAACTTATCATATAAAAAAACCTTTCTTTCAGCTTCTCCTGTTAGGGGTCGCCACAGCGGATCCTCCGCATGTTTCATTTGGCATATGTTTTTTACGCTGGATGCCCTTCCTAACGCAACCCTCCCCAATTTATCCGGGCTTGGGACCGGCACTGAAAGTGGCTGGGGTTGGTTCCCCGACCGGGGATCGAACCCGGGCCGCAGCGCCGCATCCTAACCACTAGACCACCAGGGAACCAGTCAACTTATTTTTATATTATTATTTATTCATTTATTTATGAATTTATTTATTTTCAACTTTTGAGTCAATCCAAAATTGTTTTTGGGACCAATGCCCAAGCATCACTGACTTTCTTCCAAGTCTTATGTTCTCAGCCTAAAATGGGTCCTCTAGAAGTATTTCCTTGTATTGTGTACTTATTATGCTTCTTTCAGCTTCAAATAGTTGCCATTTTTTACCGATTATAAAACATGGTACCACCCCCATACTTTATTGTAGGAATGTTGTTTTTTTAGGCATTAGGACTGTGCCTCACAAAGTGCTTTGAATTGTAGCCAAAAGCCTTTGGTCTGATTTGACTACAATGAATTTCCCACATTGTAACTAGGTCTCACTCTCATACTTACTTTCAGAAAATACTCCAGATGTACTTTCACATGATTCTGTTTGAGTAATAGTTTCTTCCTGGCATCCTCCCACACAGGCCAGTTTTATGAAAATCTCTCACTTTGGACTGGTGTACCTTTACTCTTCTTTCAACCGCTGAAGTTACTTTAGCTCATTCGAAGTGATTGTTGGCATGTCTGTGGTTTCCCTCAGGCTCACATGCTGAGTTTTGTAGGGTGGCCTTTTCTAGGCAGTATCTGGGTGGGGAAATATTGTTTTTCTTCCAAACTATTGATCCAAAAAAGCTGGAAAATGATTTTTGGGTTGTACGGTATGTTCTTTTCTCTCTCGCGTGTGCACATTTGTGTCACATTTTATTGCTCTGCACACTCTACTTTCTGTAGATCTAATAGAAAATGTGTCCTTGCTAGAGGATTTTCATCTGTATAAAGACAAGAGCATGGTTTTTGAGCCCATTCACGTCATTTAGGCTTTGGAACAATGTAGTTCTAACAAATATTTCTTAAAAAAATAAAACACTGAATTTATTAAATATTAATACCTTTCACGGACCTTGAAAACGTTCACGGGGCGATGTTTTATTAGAGTAGTTTCCCCACACCTCTACACACTTTCCCAAATATTCTCTCAAAATCATAAACCCCTTAAACATCTCTTAGAGGGGCAAACCCCCAAAAACCCCATAGGCTAATTCTACCTTTACTTTCCATGGCATATAATGAATGCCATTCATTCATTTATTCATTCACATCTTCAGTAATTGCTTTATCTTTGTCAGAGTTGTGGTGGATTAAATACAGTGGGTCAGGTTGAAGACTTTACCACAGAGAGGATGCCAGGGAAATATTTTCTTTTCATAACCTGTAATGGATGACTCATGGAAAAAGATGGTTTAAGTATGAGCTGGTAAATGGATTGCGCACATTGATCCAAAGATAATACGATTTTAATGATTATATTACAAGTAATAGTGGAAGTATCCTTGGCTTGAACCATGCTCTAGATAGGTTTCTATAAATGTTTTATATTATCGATTTAAAATCTGCTCATGCGTGTTACGAAGGACAATTTATCTGTGTGTAAAATGGATTTTTGTGTGTAAAATGGATTTTTGGTATTGGATTTTGATATGGATTACTGGTATTACATGGACACATGTACATGTAATACCAGTAAGACACATATGGCATCCCAATCATGAAAACAAGTATATCATGATAAACTAACACTAAATTATAAGATTATTGAAAAAAATCATCACAACGCTATAATCCTTCACGCTTCACGACTTCTAGTAGTCCCTAGAATAGCAAAGTCCACTAAAGGCGGTAGAGCATTTTTACATTTATCTCCTAAACTTTGGAATAGTCTTCCTGACAGTGTTCGGGGTTCATAAACCCTCTCTCAGTTTAAGTGCAGCTTTAGCAAGACATACACATATCACATATCAAAACATTGTGTTTCAGTACATCTGATCAAATGCACATTATCAACTTGTTAATATTATGAACAGCAGCTATGCTAATTCCTCTCCACTGCTTTTCCTTTTCTAGGTAAAGACACACCCCACTTCATGGACCTTCAAAGAAGAAGATGCCGACCCCACAAACATCACACACCATCTAAAGACTTACCAGTGCCACTGGGATCCCATTTCGTGTAGAGTTTGGACATTGGACCTCTTCAAAATTTGAAGGGTTTGGCATGGAGGAGTTGGTGTTGGATCTATGATGATCTCAAATGTTGAGCTATTTTATGAGTTGCTCAGTAGCTCCTGGTTCTACAAAGTCAAATGACTGAAAGGAAATAATCACACACTTCAGTACTCATGTTAGTTCTTACTCTCCAGTGTTTTGTATCGATTTATGATTTATAATCACACTCTTGATGTCACCCAAATGAAGATGGGTTCCCCTTTTGAGTGTGGTTCCTCTCAAGGTTTCTTCCTCATTCATCTAAGGGAGATTTTCCCAGGCTGCTCATCAGGCTGCTCATAAATACAAGATAAGTTCTGTAAATCTGTTCAGAGACAATGTCCATTGTGACAAGCGCAATAGAAATAAACTTGAACTTAAAACGAAAAAACTCAATTCATTTTTATTTGTATAGCGCTTTTAACAAGGAACATTTTCTCAACGCAGCTTTACACAGATAATGTGGAGATAAAAATGAATAAAATGTTCTTTATAAGGGTAAGTCCCCGATGAAAGAGCCAGTGGCGACTGTGGCAAACAAAAACTCCCCGAGATGGCAAAGGAAGAAACCTTCGAGACTTTACCACAGAGAAAGGGGAAAAACCATCCTCATCTGGGTTGCACCGAATGTCCATTTATTACAGATAAACAATGTTGAGGTGTGCAGTGATGGATAGAAAAATTTTTCGACTTGTTTTTACAGTTTATGAAATAACGTGTAGTTTTTGCATAAGCCATTCTGACAGGATCTTTCATCAGGTATCTTCTTGTGTGTTTTTGGATCCCGTTCTGGATTTTCCCGTTTTATGGCTCTGGCTCTTGTACAGCCCTTTTGTGCATATCTATGGACAACTTTCTACTTGCACCGATAAAGGTGTGGCGCTCAAGGGGGGAAACGGCATTCTTCACTCAGCACAGAAGGCCCTCATTTAGTCATCAGCCTGTCTGTCGTTGTTATGCTCGTCTTTGGCACCTATACCAATACAGCGATAATGGCCTTGTGCCAGTGATGCAAATAACAAGGCAAGGAGCCATTAAATGTTATGCACTATAGCCGCTTTATGAAAGGGCACAACAACAAAGCCAATGCTTGTAATAAGTGAGCAGTGTGAGCGTCTTTGCCAGTGTTTATGTCTTGTTATCTGTTCCCACACACACACCCCTTAGCAAATCAAATAAAAGTGTTTATAGTGCTGGTGACACTTTAAGTGTAACAATAATAGCAAAGCACATATTGAATAAAGACTAATGTAAAAGTGTTACTTATTTACTGTGTTATTATCTTGTAATTGAGCTCCACAGCTGTGGAAAACACTTTTAAAAATAGTTTGTATCAATTCAGTTAAGTTCAGTGTTTTTTGTACAGCCCGTTTAATAACGGACATGGACCCAAAGCAGCTTTACAGAGATAAATAGGTTGTAAAATTTCACTTTATATGTAAGTTTAGTGCCTATAAGTTTGTCCCTAATGACGGAGCCAGTGGCAGTGTTGGCAAGGCTGCCACTCTCTATGAGACGGTATAAGGAAGAACCCTTGACAGACTAAGAAGGAAACCTGTCCTCATCTGGGTGGCACTGAATGTCCATTCGTTATAGTTTTATCATTGTTAAAGTGTGTTCAGGGATAGGAACTGGAACACAGAACCATGAATGCAAATTGAAAGAAAGGTGCTTAATACTTGTCACATGTACATTACAGCACTGTGAAATTCTTTTGTCGCATATACAAGAGATGTTAGGAAGCTGAGTTCAGAGCACAGGGTCAGCCATGATAAAGTGCCCCTGGAGCACAGAGTGTAAGGGGTCTTACTCAAGGGCCCCAAGAGTGGCAGTCTGGCACAAATAAAAGCAGACTGTTTGAATGAATTACGTCGGAAAACCATCCTCATAGCTTCTGAGTTGTTTATGGGTTGATCTGATAATGTAACCTACCCCATAGCTATGAATATATTCCAGTAATTGATGCATTTAACTTATTTACTGAATAATACGTATTTACTCATGAATACACAACCAGACCCTAAAGACGGCGTGAATGCACGGTGCTGTGCCGCAGAGCGGACAGGTAGTGGCGCTAATGAGCAGGTTCGAAACACAGCGCGTGTTTCTGCAAGATCATTATCAGGGAAAAACATACTGCTGCGGGACTCGACACGCACACACACACGCGAGCGCGCGCGCACACCGACTAACACACAGATGGAGTCCAGAGGAGAGAGATCTAGCTGTCTGTAAGTCTGATCGAACTCAAATCCAAACCGAGGAAATACCAAAATCTGGATATTTTTTTTTTTTGCACGCATGCGACACAGGCCTGGCGCTGTCCGAGCGGCACTTTGGATGTTACGTTGATTTCATTTTATTTTTTTATTTTCCCTCCACCGTGGAAAAAGGATCCGCTCGATCCACCACCACCCCCCGAGTGTGGGATTCGAGATTGAAGAGAGAACCCGTGCATTAGGACGGTGGTGTATTTATATATTTTTTAACCCCTGCATTTGAACTCAGTACAAAAAAAAGAAAAAAAAAAACACATCCCTGCAGCTCGCGCCGCTTTCTGATTTCTTGCAGTGCGCCGCGTGCTGCAGCTCCGCGCGCGCGCAACCGCGCTTCGATTCCCAATCCTTCGCATCGATTGGTCATCGGTAGTGTGTTTACGTGTGCGCGCGTGTGTGTGTGCGCGCGTGTGTATTTTTTTCTCTCTCTCCCGGTTCACGCCCTTTTACCCTCCTAAACACCGTTTTCTTCAATTTGATCAGGTTGCGACGTGATCACGTTCATGTCACAGGATGGATTTGCTCTTGAGGACGTGAGCGCGCGCTTCGGAAATGGGTAAGTTTCCTCCACTGCATCGCTTTTTCTACATAAGAATAACCCTTTTCTTTTTTTTTTTTTTTTTCTTTCTTTTTTTTAATCTCTGCCTCCAAGCAAGATCATCTGGAGGTTTCTCCACATCCAATAATGGTAAAATTCGGCCGGAAAAAATGTGCACAAAGTTTTATTTTTAAGGAAGAATAAAATCAGGAGTACCAGAGAAGATATCGGTTTGTGCGCGAGCTCGTGCTTCAGACAGCGTGTTTAATATGTAACAGGGAATTGGGAAATACTGTAACATTCAAGCGCAATCCCAAACCCTAAGATTTGCATTGGTTTCTGTCTTCGGAGCATGGTGTGTGTGTGTGTGTGTGTGTGTGTGTGTGTGCATGCACAAAGCTGCAGTGTTTATAATCTGCCTAGGTCTCTTCGCAATTTACTGTCATTACGCGTGGGCGCGCAAACACGACACCGAGTGTCATTTCCACTCCATGCCTCAAGTGTGGGCAAAATTTCCACCACAACCGCCCCCCCCCCCCCCCCCCACCACCAACTCGTCGGTGAAGGTTTTGTTTAATTGGTGAAATGTGAAGAAATTGCGTGGAAGAAGTTTCGCAAACGATATTTTGTGGTTTGCGTGTGTATGTACTTACGAATGATATCCTGGTGAACACCTTCCTTATTGAGAGGCTTTTTTTTTTACGATCTAGTACGTCATAGGTTTGCCACGCCCCCTTTATACTAAAAGGGGAGGGGCCACTACCATGTGTAGGATAGATTTTCCAATCGAATGTCTTCTGACATGTGTAGGAAGTGGTAGTATGCAGGTTTGGACTCAAAAGCAAATAACATTCAGTTCTGTTATGAAGCTCTATCTTGTTTAATGTGGCACCAGGGTTCTGGAGGAACGTGGTCTCATTTCGCTGTGTACTGCGTCAACTATATATGGTTGAAATGACAATAATAGCTTCTTGACTTGACTTGTTCATCAGTATTCGCTTGATCCTGGTCAAGTCAAGTGTATTTCTATAGCGCTTTTAACAACAGACATTGTCTCAAAGCAGCTTTACAGAGTTTAAGAGTGAAGGTGAACCATGTGTATGTCCCACGGTGACCGGGGGCAAGAAAAAAACTCCCTTAGATGTTCTTCTTAAGGAAGAAACCTTGAGAGGAACCAGACTCAAAAGGGGAACCCACCCTCATTTGGGTGATATCAAGAGTGTGGTCAGGGTCATGGTGAAATCGGGGAACACACCCCGAATGGGCTGCCAATCGCAGGACATACACACTCATTATTATAACACGATGGAGAAATATAGAGACCATCAAAAAGAAAACATGCAGTAGTTCTGGACTCAGCATGCAGTTAGCAGGTGATGAGATATTCCATGCCTGTTTTCCCCTGATCTACAAGTGTTTTTTTTTTCTCATGGCACAGATCAGACACGTAAACACGGAACTCGGCTTGTCTTAACACACACAGCCATCATGCCTGTGAGGTTTCGCATAATTAAGCAACAGAAGATCTCATATCGTTAACTCGAATAAAAGATGTTATTATCAGTTCGGGATTTAGCCAGAGCCATTGGAAAAAGTGGAATAATGGCGTCCCTCTAAATTTTACAGTTGAGCTATAAAATATTATGTAGGCATGCTGACCTAGGTACCCATTTTTTAAGATTGTGCACATTAAGTGTACTGTACACACAGGAAAATCACTAACAATACATTGGAATGCGGAAAAAAAAACTTCCTGGTTCTATGAAAAATCCAGAATATTAATGATATGAATACAGCTATGTATAAAAGAGCTTTCTCTGTAATATATTTCAATGGGAAATATCCAACTCAGCACCTGTCTCTGTAACGATAGCTGAAAAAGTACTTGGTACAGTTCTTAAAATAGGTATTTGCCAGTAATCATTTTCATGGGCGGTTTTATAACCTGAATAAGGCAGTAGTTTAAAAAGAGAGGGGTTACGAAGAACGCAGCCATTACGCACGCATTAATGTATCCATGCGGTAATAAAGTTGTCTCTAAAGCAGCGAATGTGCTTATTGGTGTAGAAAGACTGTGTAAAAATATGAGGCAGTATATGAACATCTGGTTCAATATTCACTCAGTGAGTTACACCAGTGTTTAGGGAACACTGTTAATTAAGCATGTGGTTAATGAAAGGCGGGGTTTTGCCCCTCAGATTGCCCCAAAGCAGCGAGAGTCCTGCTGAGATGATTCATCCTGTTCAAGTAACTAGAGTTTTATAAGCTATGGTTGCCATAGTCTTGGAGATGGAGACTAATGCTATGTATTAGCCTGGGGCAGGACTGAGGCATGCATGAAAATGATTTACATTGTTTGCCATAATTTTAGTTGCCATGACAACCTGGTTTCCTGCAGTACTCCAGGTTGGCTATGATTGGGACATGGGGGGCTATTAGTAAAGGTGATGGAGACCTTCATATTTCTGTAACCATTCTGTTTGAGGAAGACGTGTGTTGAGTGCAGTGTGATCATCGAGGTGATTGTTAACCCCTAGTCATGAATGAATGTGTGAAGAACTACTGGAGTCGGTTATTTAACCAAAGTGAGATAGTTCCTATCAACAAAGTTGCTACTAGGGATGTAAGTAAATATCAATATATTGTAGAGAATGAGTAAATGTGATTTGTTTTAAAAGATATAAAACATAAAAAGGAATGTTTACTATTCATTGTAAAAAAAAATCAAGCGAACATCTCTGGTTTTGATCAATGTTGCTGATGTGGAGGAACTGAGCCAGATGTTACAGAAGATGCTGAGGCCTGTCTACATCTGCAGTTTCCCCCAGTGTTCCAGGGGCACAGGGGGAGGATTCATGTTTAATTAAAAATAAACTCTAAAAAACTAATCTCTCACTGTCTCAGAGCATACGCACAGTAAATGTATATCCTAACACAGACAGGCAAAATAGTGGGACTTCATTACACACTTAATTCTTAGAGTTTTGCCCCCATGAATGCATAGCTAATAAAACCTTACTTCCACATATAGCATATTTGATTTGCACTACAGGAATGCAACACTGTTTGACTAAAGAAGAAATCCAAATGATGTTTTATATGTGTAGATAGATCTCCCTCTTTCCTGGCTGGGATAAGTTTTGCTGGAGGATATCCAAGCCCTGACAAGAGACAAAGGAAGAGCGGCAGATATCCAAGGACAAATCTCATTTTTGGCAGTCGCTCCAAATAGACTATCAGAGCAAGAACACCTTTTGGCAGTGAGACGTGAAGGAGGAGGGGGAGGAGGATTTTTTTTTTTTTCAAGCCATTTTGTTTTCCACGCTGTGGTTGAAATTCTTGTCCCATCAAATGGAAAAAAAATCTATCTTAACAATAAGGCAGTAGTGATTCTGCGAAAAGAAAAGGAGACCACAGGAAAAGCAAGGCTTTGGCTATTAGATAATGGCACCAAAAGAAAAAAAAAGAATTGCATGAAGTTATTTATGCATTGCTGAGGGTATAGAGGATGTATAGATTGTTCAGCATCACTGGATTTGTTACCAGATAATTAGACGGCAATGCCGAACAGACACATTGATTGAAATGAAGGCGCTGTTATATTTTGACCTCTGTGTCCATGAATCATTTTGTTCCACAAAGCCAGAAAAAAATGTGGTTTTGACAGTGAACCAATTTTGCTTTGATTAAATGACTCACTATTGGTGTTTTCACTATTGGAGCCAGACAAGCTTTTTTTTAGGAAGATTTCCCAGCTTTTATTGGATGAGAGATGTTCTTGCTGCATTAGCTTGCTTGAGCAATCTAGTCGTTCATATTCAGCACTCAGTGTTCCTTCTCAGTACCATAAGCCTCTGAATAAACCAGATTTGCCAGACTGGACCGTACGTCATTTTCCCAGCCATGCCTAGTGTCTGTCCGAGCTCCAACAATGAGAGGATGTAATCATGGACAGCTACAGTGGGATATGATAGTCATGTTTAAACCAACCAACGTCATCAAGCCATAAAACCAGAGATGGATTATATGTTATTTTTCAACCTCTGACGCAATGTGTACTGTATTTAGCTGGTCTAGGCCACAGTATTGCATCTGTGATGCATTGCCTTTATGGAGGTTGAGGTCTGCCTTTAACAACTGCGGCTAAGGAGATGAATCGAGGACTATTTAATGGAGGCCTTCCAGGCATTTGTTTGGCTCCTCTAAGAGAGCTGTCAACCCTGCCACTCCATAGAAACTGAGCTCTAGACAGGGAATACGGTCAGTTCTCCCTTGGTGGTGAGCTGCGTATTCTCCAGACAGCTTCCTTTAGAGAAAGTACCCATCGAGGAGCTTATGAATATGCCATTGGGCTTGTAGCTGACAAGCGATCGAATGCTTGCCAATATGATGCCGCTTGTGATGAATAGACTGCAATGAGACAAGCGCTGAAAGGAATCGTGTCTTGTCAGCTGTAAGAGGGCTTCCTGTGTTATATCATCTTTTTTTTCCTGCTAGTAGCCATCAGTATTCATGTGTATGTGCCGTCAGCTGGTAAACACTTTTGCTAAGCATTAACAAAAAGATTAAATAGTGAATTTTGGGTTGGGCTCTGGAAACGGCTTCCCTTGGCATCCTGTGTTCAAAGGATACGGTGTTACACCTCGAAGGTTTCCCCAGTATTTATTACTGCACTGGAGTCGACTTTTTGGCAGGGCTGCTTTTTAAAAAAAAATTTTTGCGAGCCTCTCTCTCAGTGTGCTCTGTTCATCGCCTTAAAAGGGGCTGAGTTACTGGATGGAATCTTTTCACACTCACAGTATGTGTGATAGCCAGGCCCAGGGAGGAGCAAACACTGTTAGTCTGTTTACTTAATCAGCCCAACGATCATGTTCATTCCTTTATTTACTGTCAAGTATTTTCCGGCACTTCAACATACTATTAGGTCTTACGTCTAAACCTGATTTTTCACATTGCTGAAATATTATTCGGTGTTCCTTCCATGCTTGTTAACTCGCCAAAGCCAGAAAACATCCATCGCATAGCTAAATCGGGTGCGTCACGATTGTGCCAATTAAGGGCTGTTTTTTTGTGTAGGGAGCAGTGAATGTACATTCGGATAATTGCAGCACAAAGCTGTGATCGTCCTAATTGAGATGCGCCCAGAAAGAGGATAGAGCAGATCAGTGCACAAAGGCCCTGAAGGACAAACGTCTGAATCTGTTCCCTTTAGAAGCAGCCAGAGGCTACATTGCTGACACAGAACTCTTTTCGTGCAATTAGCAGAAAATCCAGCATATGCCTCTGGCATGTTTGTGAAAAATAATAAAACCTATTTTTGAACAGACTGTAGTCTTGGACAATTAGCTCGCAGTTGGTTCGCCTGCAGGGCCAGATAGAGGTTATTGTTATATAAGCTTTGGACTTAGATCGGATTGATATTCATTAGAGAAATTCAGGATTTCTGGGCTATTTGAAATGTACTATATAACGTGTATATAGTAAAGGGGTTTCTAACTATCCATACGATTGGAAACTCCAGGAGTAATGTAGAGAAACTTAACGAGTTTAGTCTGTTCTTTCCATACAGACTGTGTGTGATTGCCTGTTGTGCTGACATCTTGTTCTGTCATATTTTTATTCAAATCCTGTAAATGCAACAGTGAGCTATAACAGGAGTCGAATAGAGAAAAACATTGCTGTGCTCTCTGGGTAGGAGGAATGTCTCTGAGGTCAGGTATGGAGAAGAGGATAGCGTTTTCTTCGTACTGTGATACACAGAAGCTGAAATTCAGAAAGGAATGCGGTAGTTGAATATTTCTCTGAGAAAGCACATACTAGCTTTTACTCTGGGAATTGGCAAATGATCAAATTGAGAGAAAATAGGCACACACAAAAAATCCTCCCAAAAGAGCATGCTCACGTACACAATGACCATCATTTTCTTTTCATCTATTCATTCCTTTCAGTAACTGCTTTTCCCTGATCAGGGTTGTATTGCAATTACAATGTTATTAGATCCCTCGAATCAACTATAAAACTTGTTTCACATTCAGTATGCTACTGAAATTTATTCTTTGATTTTTTTTTTTTAAAACCTACCAGAACTGCCATGACTCTACAGGAATCTCCACAGTAATAGACTTCTAATGATGCATCACGACAGAAACGATTTATTAATGGCTGTGTTTGACTCATCATGAATTGGACCAAGCCTTACACCATTACGATTGTCACCATTTGATGGATAGACAATAGATGTTTAGTCTAGTGTGGATTCAGGCACGTAGGTGATGGCTGTTGTTTTTAGTGGCTTCTCATCTGTCACCTGTCAGGCAGCCGAAACAGAAAATGACACTGAGGGCTGTCAGACACCTGGCCAGCAGCAGTTAAGCAGCATAAAAGAATGAGCTTTGCCAGTGAGAGAAGTAAAGTGTCCAGTCTTTGGGCAGTCCTCATCGATGCACACACAAAAAGGAATAACTTAAAACTATTAGGTACAAGTATTGTAGGGGTGGTTCGTGCAACGGTTTATTGTAACTAATCGAGCCATCAGTGAAGTAAACTTCCATGACATGCTTCTGCTTGTTGTTTGGTTTAACTCAGAACATTTCAAGATGTGGTCTTCACTTTTTTTTCCTTTCAGTTTTAAGGTATTTGGACTGTTAGCTTACAGGCAGAAGGAAGACGGCAAGATAATATTGTGAGTTTCTGAGAAAAAATGTTTGGTAAGCCTTTCCTTGTTTCTGGGGTGGCAACTTTCAAGGATAATACTGCAGGACCTTTAGTATTTATTATCGTTTAATGTTTATCGTTAAGAAAGAAGTGAGTACGTTTAAAGCTTTATGCCAAAAACGAATTATAATCCATTTCTGAATATTATATCAGTTTTAATATCAGATTACATACCAAGGTTTCCAATTCCCACACTTTACAGTACATACTTGTGTGCATACAGAATCTCTATGGGCTTGAGCATCTCCTACAGCAGTTTTCTACCTTGCAAATGAAACATCGTGTTTAAAAAAAAAAAAAAGACACGTGCAGAAATGTCTATCAGTACTTTCATTTTTCCTCAGCTTCTCTGACCATTCCTGGCCCAGCAAGCTACTGGTTTGTATCTATCCCATCACTCACAATATAATTGGCCCAAAGGAAACGAGTGAAGCTCATTTATGCTTCCCTTTTGAAGCCTAGTAGCCTGCAGCAGACATGTTGTGTTCATGCCTAATTGGTTTTTTTTTAGGTCCCTGCCTGTGCAGGTTGTGGTCTGTCTGAAGTCTGAGGGGTGTTTATCGGTGGGCTAGAGGCCTCATTTGTTCACTTTCACACCAGGACTGGGGTTACTCAACTGACCACCAAAGCAAATGAGCTGGTCAGTGATGTAATTATGGTATCTGGAAGTTTGCCCGGGGGTGAATGGTATTTACCGTTCCACTCATCCAGTGTAAGGTAGATGCTTGGACTGCTATTTAGATTAATTTGTTGTTTTAACACAGAGACATTTGTCTTATTAGGCTAACTGATGTTGCTTGGTTAATGGAAAATGATTATACAGTGGGGCATTTTTACAGCTGGACTTGCTAAAGCTCCATTCAGCAATGAAGTCTGTTATTAATTGCACTCATTACAGATTTGACTAGGATCTAGTCCAGTCTCTTTGACTTCTCTGGACTCACTCTTGCCTTTTTTTTATTTTTATTTTTTTATGAAATGTTTTAACTGCTAATTTTTGCTTTTTCTTTTTTCTTCACAGTTTCACACCAGGAAATGCATACATTTGCAAGATTTGTACGTTTCAAGGAGCAGTAGTGTCAAGATCCATCACTTCCCTTTCTGACTGAACACGATCCACTGACCCCCATTGTGTCATCTTGGCTCCCTTTTGGTTCCTGCACCTTGAACCAAGTCTTAGGTTCATTGATGGAGCAAAGGGACTTAACTCGCCCTTCGAGGCCCAAAGGGAACGAGGAGTTCTTCTCCACCGTGACAACCATCAACAGGGCTGATCTTACCGAGGTGGGCCTTCTAACCACTCCGGTGAAAGGGCTCAGTCTGGCTGGTGAGCAGCAGGAACATGAGGAGGATGAAGACCTCGGCCTGGGTAAAGACATGGATGTCACTTCTAACGCGGATAGCGAGAAGTGGGTGCAGGGAGACAGCCTTGAGGAGCAGGAATTCTCCATCAAAGAGGCAAGTTTCTCAGAAGGCAGCCTTAAACTAAAGATCCAAACCACCAAGCGGGCCAAAAAGCCACCCAAGAGCCTGGAGAACTACATCTGCCCACCTGAGATCCGCGTCACTATAAAACAGCCCGGTGAGCAGAAGACTTCCAGGCATGGCAAGAGCACTAAAGGTGGAAAGGATGAAGACAGAGGACCTCTTAGAAAGAGGGTGAGTATTTGTTCGTAGTATTAGTTAAAGTATTAGCTTGTTTTCTATTCTATTATTATTGTATTATTGCATCAAATACCATTTGAATACCAGACAGAGTACAAAAATACGAGCACATGTTTTTGTTTTACCCTGTTTTTTCGGTACGTCATACCGATACTGATACCGAAATATGTAAGTTACTCACTATTGAGCATTCAGAGATGTCTCAGAACATTCCATTGTGCTCTGTGCACAGTCTTATCCTTTAGGATGTTATTGCATGCAATGAGTATCTTTAATAGAATTCATGAGGTAACACAGGAATTAATTTGTCACGTTATTGTGAAATACATCCAGGTCTCTGTCATTAGCAGGACTATGTATGCTAGGCTTACTTCACGTACTAAATGACTGCTACCTGATACTAGTTATCGCTATCGATAACTCCCTAATTATCACCTCTGTATACATAATGATAAGCGGTGAAATTTAGTGCTCAAGGTAAAAAATTTTATTGTTCCATTGTTTCACCAGCAGTTTCAGAGCGAACATTACAAGCTGCCCTTGTTTAGTTCGCTTTTATCCCTCCACATCTCTCTGACCCTCTGCTGTGGCAGAACTCATTACAGAACAGTATAACATTTGGCTTGTTGCCAAGGCACAAACCACTGTTTTCTGCATGCTGTCATACTGTCTGTAACTGTTCAGCTGGCTGCGTGTCAAATGAAGGGTGTCCAGCTCTGCTGTGGTGCAATGCAACTCTGCCTTTAACCTTTCATGGCATTTAGACTCAATGAGTTCATTGACTTACATGTGGATTAAGTAACTGCAAGCGGGCTCTTTTTGGGGATTTTAGCCTTTTGAAATATTTATGATGTTCTGAGCTACAATTTAAAATATGCAAAGCAGAGTGTGTTTCGCTGGGTCTGCATAGTAATAGCTTTTCTTCAGGCAAGTGTTTACATGTAAAAAAAAAAAAAAAAAAGTTTTAAACATTTCACTGTCATTTAGTTAGAGATTGAAACGAGCCCTGTATGTATTTTGATTAAATGAATCACTGACTCATTGGTGTGCTGGCGAATTTTGCAATAAATTGTGAGGTAAATTGTGAGGTAAATTGTCATATCCCCAGTCAGGGAACCAACCCCAGCCATTAGGGTTGCACAAGCCAGTGCACTCTTAGTGCCGGTCCCAAACCCGGATAAATGGGGAGGGTTGCGTTAGGAAGGGCATCCAGCGTAAAAACATGTGCCAAATCGAACATGCGGCTCATGAATACGGATGATCCGCTGTGGCGACCCCTAATGGGAGAAGCCGAAAGAAAGATTTTCATATGGCACATGATTTATTCAATAAAAACAAAAAGTTAAGTTAAGTGCATTTAGTTTGCTTGTACAGTTTTCCATACCCATACATCATTGCTCCTCTTTGCCAAATTCAAGGCAGTGAAGTGGCACGAGTGAAGAATTCTGGGTAAAGGAGGGGAGGAGTAGCTAGTGCTCTCACAGTCAGAGCATATAATTTGACCATAATTAGGGAGAAAATGCATGCTTACTGAATGAAAGTCGAAGTGCAGGCGTCAGCATTTTTCAGTAAGCAAACCACAAACTGAAATTGATTGCCTTCTTTTTTTATTCGATAATACTGAGGAACTAGTGGAGTTGAAATCTAATGCTGTAGTCCACAAATAGTGTTCCTGTTCACCTATATGTGCCAGCTGATGCAAATTCATACAAGAGTTTAGGGTTTTTTTGACAGTTTTCTTCTTTAATTAAAATCAAATTCAAAAGTTTAAGGTTTGAAATGTAAAAATATAAAAAACATTTTATAGGTTTTTCTGCAATAAGATCTTCGATGTGTTTTAGTATGTGGGCTGTAGGTAGATGAGTGGCGTTATAGTTATAGCCCTAAATACATGGAGGCACATAAAAAAAAATGTAGCCTCCTTGGTGGTCAGTTTTGCTTTCAAAGCATTTGATGCGCTCAGAGGGGGAGGGAAAGAGAGTGACCAAGAGGGAGAGGGGCATTAAAAAAGAGAGAAAGGCTCTAGGAGCAACAGGGGATGGAGGCGGGAAGCCTGAAGTGCAGCTGTCTCTTTTTGGCAATCTCCACATTGACCACAGACAGAAGGTCAAAAAGGGCAGAAGGAGGAACAGAGGAGGTGTTCCCTCTAAAGGATGGCCATGTCTATAGAAAAGCGTTCCAAGGAGGTGTAAAAACGCCAAGCCCCTGCCCCCTTTTACACACACACACACACACACACACACACACACACACACACACACACACACACACACACAAAACCCTCCTCTCCCACAGTAGAGCTGAAACCCCATTTACTACACTGACAGAGAATGAAATAAATTCCTCATTTGGAAGTCCCATCCTTGTCTTTTCTGTTTCATGGGCTTAAGGCGTAGAGGCCACCACCTCCTCACATCTCACAGTTCCAAGCTGCGTGGGGTCAGGGGTTAGTGCGTAATTGAAACCGGCAAAAGCTTGCTGAGAATAGGGCTTTACCTCAGCTCGCTTGGCGCGTGACAGCTGCTACCCGGAACAGCCTTCTTTCCCACCCCTTGCTAATGAAATCATGTCGCTGAGGCCCGCAACCGTTACGACAAAACTAGCCCGTTTGATGTATTAGCCCGATCTGTTTTTTTCCCCTTTTGCAGGGATTACCAGTGTGAACACTCCACTCCTCTATAAGATTTATATTTATAAGAGTTGTTGTTCATTAAGGTGGCTTGGAAAATGAGCATAATATGACAGAAATGTTTTTTGCACACAAAGGTGCTCTCTGAATGCAAGTCCAGGAATAGACCTCGGCTTTCGCTGCCGGCTTTGTGTAAAGCCCTGCGTCTGGATGTGCAATTAGGCTTTACGAATATGCAGAGGTTGGGGTGCTCTCTGTTTGTCATTTTCATTAGCTGTGTTCCAAATAGTCTGTGTTTATCTTTATTTATCTTATTTTTAAAGATAAGGACATAAATTCTAGCCACTACATGATCCTGACTATTTTGGAGAGACATCAGTTTTGGTTAGAATTTATGCCAAAATAGAATTGGCCAGTGTTTGGAGGAAAAAATAGTGTACAGAATCACAGATCTGCTTAATAAAAAATGTATGTGGCGGTCCGGCGAGACCAACTTGTGTTGAAGTCTATCTTGTATTTGTCTCTCGTATCACCCCTGTGGTTTAACACTGTAGAGGGTTCATTGCGATGACAAGCTGGATAGAAACCAGATCGATGTGTGTGTCTGTGTGTGTGTGTGTGTGTGTGTGCTCACTATATATAAGGCGGACGGGGGGATGTTAGCCCCATTGCTGCACCGTGTTTGACGACAACGCTTTGATTGTCAGCCGTTTCTGCCACACCGCCCTGTGCTCAGTGTTGCTCATTTGTCAAGTGGAGGGTGAGATCGAGGCCAACTGACCTAATGCTCCCAGGGCATTTTGATAAGAAGCTGAGTGGGTCATTTCCTCTTTCCTACCTGTCACTTTTGGGAAAGTTAGGGCTATATCATGCCTCTGAGCAGAGTCTAACACTTTTGCCAGTTAGATACAGTGAGTTCCACTTGATTTTAAAGTTACATGACCTAAATATATTACTGGAAATGTTGACTAATTAATACGTTTTCTCTAAATGTTTCCAATCTGGACACTTGACATGCAGGCTAAAATCCTGTTGGATGTTTGTTGCAAAAAAAAATCTCTGGTATGTGGTTGATTCATTGTAGTGTCTGTCAGATTGTGTATACATTGAAAAAAGGTGGTTGAAGGCCACACTGACTCTAGGTTCCCACTAACAAGTAACGAAACCATTTATTTTCTTTGTACATGTGGGGTTGATGTTTTAGCAAAAGTGGCAAGCTTACAATTACCAGCTCTCACCTGTAGTTCAGACCTGTAGTAGTTCCTAGACCTGGAAAAATCATGATCATGATAGTTACATTACTATTACTATGGATATGCGAACATCTGACCATAAGATTCATATGTGAACATCCCATGCCACTGAAGACTTCTACTTTAACCAGTGTACATTATATTTTGTTGGAGTTCGAGTTAAAGGAAGATGTAATACTACTGCATTCAAAGACCCAATTGTGTGCCTCCAAATTTGTGGTAACAGCTGGTGAACCCCAGATAGTTGATGAGTGTTTGTAGCATCCGCTAGCATTGCTAATCTGAATGCAAAGCTAGTACAAAGTTCAGCTTGTAATATATACACCAAATAACGTGTTTTCACACAAGTGCATTATTTTATGTATGTTTATCTAGTTAGCTTTAAAAGCTATATAGTATATAATGTATGTGATATTCTGTTATATATGCCAAAGCTAGATTCTATCGATATACTGTAAGCTATATACTGTCATTCAGTACTGTTACAAAAAGGAAATAAAATGTTGGACAGAAAAGTGGTGTGAAAAGAGCAAGACAAACAAAAATACAGATATACAAGTCTGACTTATGAGGCTAATAGTATGAAGCTTCTGCTGGCTTTAGTATTTTGTTGCCCAATTTAGCATTTTCAGGTCAGCATTTTTCAAGTGAAACATTCCTCTAAGATTAGGCTGGGATATGGTTAGGCCTATATAAGGACAAACAGCAACTTAGATCCAGGTAAAGGTAGTGGACAGAAACAAGGAATGATTTTTCTACTGGGTTAAATGTTTCTTTTGTGTAGTAATGGTTGGGGAGTCTGGCAGGGAGCAGATGGGCTAGCTCTCTCTCATTGTGTCTGTCTCTCTCTCTCTCTCTCTCTCTCTCTCTCTCTCGTTCTCTTTCTCTTTTTTTTTATTTTGGCTGAACTAATATGCCAGATGGTGGCAAAGAGGAAAGGCCAACAAGTGAGCCTGGGCATATGGGGAGCCTGGTTAAAATGGGACCCCACTGTGGCGGGGGATGGGCAGGAGACGTGTGATACAATAGCAGGTAATTAAGGGAGGGACTTGACTTCACAGCCGAGCCTTTGTGCGTGGAAAATATTTTTCAGAGAACCTGCCGTCAGTATCAGACAACACTGCTGTACGTTAAATGATTTCACTGATTTTGCCCAGTCGAGCGTGATTACATTCTCAACACTCACATCTGTGTTTGTCTCCTCATTAGAGAGATACCCTTTTGAACCGGAAAAGAAGTCAAAGGCTTGACAGTACAATGTGCACTGGTCAATTTTAACGTTTGGCATCCTTTTGTTGTGCAGTGCTTTAGTGGTATATTAGATATGTTTGATTTACTGTGATAGGTAGCCATATGTTTACTAGACTGGCTGGCTGGGTTTGAGTGGTTCCCTAGAATGATAATAAGATAGACGTCTGTGTGACCACAGATATGAAAACCGTATGTTCAGAAGCTGGGCGATGACAACACAACATCAAAATTGTTCTAAACCGCATTACTATACAGTCTTGCTAGTGTGATTTCTTTTTTGTTGTTGTTATTACTTTTATACCACTTACTGAAACCACAATTGTTCATAGTAGCAAGTACTGAATGATTAATTTTTTCCTGCTTTGTCATCTGAAATGATATATTTTTGTGGATGGGACATGCAAGACAAGTATGACCTTAAATAATTACTGTAAAATATGTATTATATCACAAAATGTAAATTATTTAATATGCATTTAAAATCTTTATATTTACACAGAAAAAAAACCCAGCCATATAAAGACTATATGCAAAAATGACTATAGAAAAATGATATGCTATATGCAAAAATGACTATCACATTACAGTTATAAAGGGAATGGAATTGATTGATTAAGTAAATATCTATTCCTAGAATTTTTATGTTTCAATTCAGAATAAAAAAGTAATAATTACTGTAAGGTCAGTTTTAGTTGTTTAGTTATCTTCTTTCATTAGCATGTTAGTCCATTTTGGTCAATATGTTCCTACCTTTTCCACAATGCCAAAAAATTACCTTTAACTACCTTTAGGGCTAGCATACTGTTCGATTTGCCATAACAATCCAATCTATCTTTTGATGCAGATTCAGGATACATCTCAGTAAAATGGCTCAGTATCTTAATAAAAACTTAATAAAGCCTACATTCCTGGTGCAATTATTCCCAGACTATGGGTTGTAAAGTTGGTAACATTAGGATAATTTGTGCATTTTGTTATTTTCAACAATCAAGGAATCCCCATTGGTCATATATGAAATGAGAATGGCAACAAATTCTTCTTTTTGCTATCTCTTCTGTAATCACACTTGGATAAGGACAGAAATTATAAAAAAATGTGTTCAGTGCCATTAAAACTTGAACGTGCTGCACATAATTTTAAAATGTGATTGAAACTGAATAACTTATAAGTATGTATGTGTATATATAAATCATCTGAGTGGTCTACTGCCATGAAATATGTATTATAATTTTTTCTGTTCTTATCCATGCCATAACTACTAATACTGCAAAGTCAACAGTAATTAGAACCAGAGTCACCAACCCATATGCATATTGCACTTTGACTCTAATTTCTCCTGCTCCAAGCTTTAGGACCTGTCTGTTTTTTATTTCCACATTACATGTTCATCTACCTCATCATCAGTGGGAGCCAAATTTAAAATCCATTTAAGCATGTGCAAGGTGCGATAAGGAAAGCCCCCTTTTAAGTGAGTTCTAGCCCGGCTGCCCTTGTACGCTGGCCGTTTTTTTTTTTTTTTTTTCTTCTGTGCGCTGATGGCGTGTGGCCATGTGCTTATCTCTCCGTCGCACAACCCCTGCTCCTGAAGCGGCACTCTGCATCCTATAATAAATGCAGTGCAATCATTAAGAGCTTGTCTGTTGTAGTCAACGGAATATTAATGCAGCCACGCTCGACAGAGTCGATATGGGACTCCCACAGGCCATGGATTTGTGGTATTTATAACAAGCTATTTGTCTTTGAGGGAGCGGTGTTGGTGACTGGGGAGGAAATTGTAGGCAGTTGAGGGGTCAAAAAAGTGACCTTTGTGTGGAGGAGAGTCACCGAGCAGGGCAGTGGAATGATCTGAACACGGCCTTGCCACGCTTATTTATTACTTCCCACGGTTTTTGGTCAGTAGATTTTGGATCGTCTTTAAAAGAGGGAGAGAGAGCATGATTCATTTTATGTCTGGTTAGAGCACATTCTAAAGATAACAAGTGCTTGTACAATTGGTTAAATCAGAAGAAAGAAATTGACAGATCTTGAAATACCTAAATGATCAGATTTTTAATTGGGTCAGGTCTTTACTCTTAGACAATCCTAAACATTTCCATTCAATAAATGATTGGTTTGTATCTATCAAGCTACTAAAATGTAGTATCTGCATGCTAAGCTAGCTGAGTTAGAATATTCAAAACCACATTTATAGTATGTTATTTGGTTGGTTTGGTAAATTGTCAAAAAAAATTAATCACTGAAAATATGACAGGCTAAATAACAACTTGAATGCCTGAATGTCCGTTCTTGTCTGTTGTTTGCCCATGACAAATGACATGTTTGCCCATGACAAATGTGAGCATTTAGTAGCTAGTTAACTAGATGGTTTGCTAATTTGACCGAGCCATCTATCCAATCCGTTAGAGCTAGCCATCAGGACATTAGCAAGTTTCCACCTGATCTATTGTTTAGACATTTCTAATAAATTGCAATAAAGTTGTTTTGTATTTCACATACATGATTTCTGGCGGTAGAAAACGGTTATTTGTATGATATTTAGCCATATTTTCTTGTGACTTCTCAGCGATTATAAGGGCAGCTGTCTGTTTGTTTTCCTCTCTGCCTGCCTCGGTTTTTAGCGGAGCCTGGCTTTATTTATTGGGCCACTGAGCTGGAAGGAGGCTCTCTTTTTCTTTTCCTCTCTGAGATATGGGGGTTAGGAAGAGAGTGAGAGAGGGATTTGAGAGAAATGGGGGTGTAGTGAGGGCTGTGTCTTTATGATTTACTACCGCTGAAAGACCAGCTGTCCCCCTGTGTCTGTCCAGCCTAAACCCCCTCCCTTCAAACACACACACATACACACACACACACACACACACACACACACACACACACACACACACACACACACACACACACACATGGCCTGCCCAGCTACCCTGCCATTCCATGTGTTCCTCCCATTTAAGTAGACACTACACTGCTCTGTAATAAAGCCATATCCATCAAGCCACTTCATTACCATTGGCTAAGGTGCTGAGCTTGGTGGACTGATGTTAACATGGTGTCAGCGTCTTGTAAAGGTTAGGCTGACACACACACACACACACACACACACACATCCATACGCACACACATTTAACATCATATACCATATAGACACCCTACTGGCATGCACATTAATCTTTTACTTTTTAATGATGTAATAAATTCCAATGAAAGTGTTATTATGTTAAAAAATAAATAAAAAACAAGGGCATCAAGTTGGCGGTGTTTTTATTTAAAAATAATTCGAAACATTTTATATGTCATTATCCGGACAGTTTCAAAATTTGCATGCGCTGTTTAACTGAATGAAGAAGAATATTATAGAACTTTGGTTGACTTTACCACAGCCGGTGATGCAAAAAGAATTGGCAAAGTTGTGGGGAATGTGGGTTGTAGTTATTGTTCTTAAAAAACCACTCAATTGACATGCTATAGTTCTGATGCCCTTTAGAAATGTGTTTAGTCCACACAGTGCAAGCTGTGTTTTTTACAGTATACATGTTTTATACAATATCCTCTAACTGATTTAAACCGATGTGCAAATATATTTTTTAAAGTTCATCAGGTTCTTCCATGGTAATGGAGGATTTTATATGTGCAACCTTATATTTAAACCTCAGAGAAACAAAATATGGTTGAAGAGAACAACGTAGATACTGAGAGCTATCTGTTATATGTGTTATAATGGTACATCTTATCTTAATAAAGGTATATCTTAGTTCTGATTAAGGAGAATTTATTACTTTTATTTCAATTGAGTGGTTGGTCTGATTATTGACCAATGCTACAGCACACAAAAACATATACATTTTTTTTTAAAGGCTTAGAGTTTAATAGTCAGCTGTTTGTATGTACGATTTTGACTATATATATATATATATATATATATATATATATATATATATATATATATATATATATATACTTTCTCCTATTATGTATGTGGAATAAAGTGATTTGTGTTTTATACAATCGTATCCACTCGTGTTTCCAGAAAAATGGTTTAGATCATTCTGCAGAGCCTTGGAAGTTCTGTTGAATGAAGTTTGGGGATTGTGCTTACCTTAAGTCCACTTAAACCCTCTTCAAAGAACCCTCTTTAATATCTTCTGATGTCTCTATGAAGGAGACTGACACGCACAATATTATCTGTATTGTACACTGCACAATGAGTTCCATTGAACTTTTTTGTGCCCTTCAAGCAGTATTAGCTCAGAACTAGTCTGCAGTGGGCCTATGTTGTTTATTATCTGTGCTCCATAGAGCAAGAAAGCCTGTTTGGCCAGAGCTTCAGCTAATACTGCACAGATGTCAAATTACAGTTCTGGTACCATAGAGAAGCCTGAGGAATGTGGGAGGTTTGGTGAATTGTGGAATGTGATGTTATTGGTGATTTTGGGAGGTGTGGATCTAGTGCATTTTACCGAGGACACATTATGTCTTGCTTTTTTCTCAGCAGGAGGAATGATACTCAAATCATTACCTTAAAGAGAGTAAATAATGCTTTTGTCAGATAAGGCAGGTCTCCAGGTAAAAAGTATGGTAGCTTGTTTATAAAGAAAAAGCATTCATCCATTCATCCATTCTTAGTTTGACTCTTGTGCTTGATATTGCTATGACTTGAGTGTGAACAGCTTGTTGGCTGATCTATTTTGAAATAAAGGTAGAGAACTGGCTGTAAGAGAGCACTTCAGACCCACAAAGCCCCTGTACTCAAAAGCTCGTCCCACACTTTCGTGTCGGAGGCGGCTTAAGTCCCTCCTCATTGGTCTTGATCCTGTCTCAAATCCTGTAATCTCCTGATGTCGGCCGGCTTACCAGGCTTTCCAAATTGGACCTTGCTCTGAGGGACATTCGCTGAGCGGTGTGCGGGTCACTCGGCAGTCAACGTTTGGAAAACTGTGGCACTCAAAAGCTCTCCTGAATTGCTTAAGAAAGGGTTTGCTTAAAGTCAGCTTATAACTTCTATGGTTGTCTGATTTGAGGGCTGTCCGAAAAATATATCCAGGTATAGAAATGTGATGGGCTGCTCTGAGAATTCCTCTAAATAAGAAGCTATTCTTGAAACCTTTTTACCCTCAGAGCACCAAGTATTTCATTAAACTATTGTAAAGCATAAATCATACTTCATCATACTCCATTTTATAATTTGTAAACCTTTTAAGTTAACTGGATATTGCTTTGTTATGCCACAACACACGAGTACTATATAACCCAAAATACACCATTAATGTTACTATCATTTCATTTTAAAACTAATTATTTTTTAATTAACATTTCATACACACACTGATTTGATTACTTGTCATTAACAAAATTTTGTGTGTGTGCCAGTGTGCGTTACGAATATCCTTTCATTATTTATGACTTAAAAACACCTATCTTAAAGGAAAACTAGAATATTTGCGATATGATGATGTAATATGTTACCATTTGTAGACCACATACCCATAGATGCCCTTGCAAAGGCACTGCATGATATTTTTACTTAAATTAACTTGGGCAAAGAAAACAATTGTGATCCTATTTCTGGCGTGCTGGTGAAGTAAATGATCTAAGAACTGTTTAATTGAACGGCCAATGTAGCTCTAAACTGAAACTAGGAATTTCTTAATCTTTTATCGCAAATACTGTAATTTCTTCAATGTGGCTTCTTGGTAACTTCAACTCCACGTAATTTCTAGGGACTTTTCTTGGTTTCCTCAACAGAATGAGAACTAATGAACTATTGATAAAATCTATGGTTGTGTAATATCCTTTTCTTTACTCTCTCAAAAACCTGTAAGTTTGAAATGAGTGGCTTAACTGGGAGACATGTATGCTAAGTAACTTCCTTCCCAGGGCTTGTCAGGTGGGACTATGTCAGGACTATGGCTTGTTAATTGGCTTCCTTTGTAAGTGACAAAACTTGGCATGTTGTGTAAATGTGCTTCCTGCCTGCGGGGCTGCCTTGTGGCAGAGGTCTCTGTTAACCACAGTCTCTCCTGTGAGGTCTTTTAGATTGGGGGGAGAAGGGGGTCGACTGATTTGAAACAGCCTTTAAAGTACTTAGTTTGGTGTGGTTAGGGTTTTATGAAATTCTGTGTAACCTCACGTCTGGGTAGTCAAATTTGTACGAATGAGACACATTTGAGGACAGTTTGTTAAAAGGCTCTTGTTATTACGAAGCTCTTTTATTATCTGTAAAACCATCACATTATGGTTTATACAGTGTCCCGCTTGTAGCGTGTAGGTTCCAGACCAGGCAGCACAACTGGTAATTCGGGATCTCATTTTTCTAAAAGTTTTGTAACAGCTAATTGGCTTTTCACTTGGGAACCAAAACCTGCTGGTTGGGACACATTGGAAAAATAATGAATAAATAAGTGGGATCAGTGAGGCCAGATATCTGGTCACTGCGGATGGACCCAGCAGGCATGGAGACCATGTGGCATATTGACTTTCACTAGATCTCACTTCAAACGCAATTGAGTTTGTCAGTGAAATGCGATCAGGCCCATCAGCTGTCTCCTGGAGATGCTCCCTGCCGCGGCTGCCGAGATGTCGACAGACCCAGATACCTTTTCACCAAGCTTGTTTATGTCTCATTCCCCAAACGAATAGCCATTGAACAGCGAGTAATTAATTGTAGCAGACACAAAGGACAGTGCCTTCCCAGAGTCAGGATGCAGGGAGTTCTGTTACCAAAATGAAAGCTGTGGGTCACCCAGGGTTGTGACAGGTAGCTTAAAAGAGGAAACATGCCATTTAAAAAACATAGAGAGTTTAGCACCTGAATGAAGCACTTTAGCACTTGTTTTCTGTATACCTAAATACTCCTGATGTCTAAGTCTCAGGAGCTAAAGATCTTTTATACTTTTCTACCACGGGGGATGTAAACTGCCTTTAAAATGGTGTCACTAGCACTAATAGATGCAAACATAAAGAAATGAAAACTTTCAGTTCTGCTGAGACACTTTATATGTCAAATCTGTCCTCATAGATGATCACGTACTCGCCAACCCTAAGAGAAGGCAAGAGCTTGGTGGACAAATGGAGAGAATTGTGTTTGTGTTGGGCATTGTGTTGGACTGACACCAAGAATGACCTCCCAGAGTATTCAGTGTCAGTCCAATTGTAAGGATAAGGCAGTGAGCGCCAACCAATGCAGTGGCCCTCTCAAACAGCTCAAAGCTATGAATGAGCTCCTTTCTTCGGCAGCCCGTACCCTGCTCATGAGAAACTACTACCGTGCCTGGGAATTTAGATCAAAGATTTGAGAGAAGTCACAGCATGTTTTGATTCACAAACTGACAAAGAAGGATATTGTATAATACAGCACTACGATGTTATGATGCAATGCAGTGTGCAGACGTGTGTTTTGTCTTTCAATGCAATACAGTCTGGCTCGCGGGGGAGTTTGACCACACACAAGCACTTGAACACATAATATAAGCCATGGAAGAAAGGTTATCCGTTTACTTAATAGTATGGCTTCGTCCGTTCTTGCAAATCCTCCAGTCCATGGGATTAGGGACACGAAGCCCTTTTCCCTCCTCTTTTCATTGAGCTGTGAGCTACAGACTCTGTGGAATGCTACTTTACCATGACCTTTCACCCACACACTACTGAATGCAGCAAAGTGGGGGAGGGTGTTTGTATGTGATGATGTTCTAAGAAGATAGTCTGTGTGTCCATACAATGAGATTAGTTTGTGTGTGTGTGTGTGTGTGTGTGTGTGTGTGTAATATGTTGTAGGATAGAGGGGGTCATAAACCTTATGTACTCAGGTGAAAGTACAGTTTTCTCTTAATAGTAAATGACACCTAGTGCTACCTCACTATATCTTCAATGATGTATAAGAAAGAAACATAGCCCCCCAACTACATGCTCACACACATATATTGTCATATAAAACATGATTTATGCATTCATATTATGTTATAATTTGTGCTTGAATATGTCGATCCAGTTTTAGTAAAAAAAAAAAAAGGCTTAACTTGCTATTTCTGTGACTAAATATTGAGTGTTGCAATTCATTCAGTTTTTTACAATATGCAAAATCCCCCATGAATATGCTAAATAGACAGTTACAACAGTGATTTATAATAAAGGAGATTAGCATGATGTATCCCAATGTGAAGCATCAAAAGCACAAAACATGACCTTTGTGTATAAACTTTCAATGGTGCAATATGGACAAGCAGTGAAAAATAATGTAAATCAGATCGTGTGTAGGAGGCTGAACAATAGCTGGTGACACAAAATTGATAGGGCGAAGGATTAAAAAGAGCCGAATCAAGCGTAAATTTGATGAGTTACAGGTGTTCCAGCATCTTCAGATTAATTTTAGTATTCCTTGTTTTGTTCGATTGCCATGGTGACTTGAGAGAAAGCAGAAATTTACCTGGAAGAATTGGTAATTTGTTGAATGGGAAAGGATCTGATTGGGGTTACTTACACTGCACAGTGACTATCTAGGTAGGTACGGTGACTACCTTTGACCTGTCAGCTCACTAACCTCAGTTTTAAAAGCCAATAGAAAATAATAATTTGGATCTGTGGCAAAAAAAAGGTTATTATTTGGTGCACTTAAACCAAGCATAGTCTATAGAAAGTGGCCACAAGGTTTTCTTTCTTTTTTTTTCGAAAGAAGATTTTTCTTTTTGACAGAAGCTAAAATGTAAGCACTCGCAAATTTTTTTATATTTGTAGACTGATTTTATTCAGAAAATACTTGTTTTGAACAAATTTTAATCCCAGTTGTGAATGTAACATGTTCACCTGAATGTAACATGTTCACCTGCATGATTTGGCAACCCCCCTTGCTTTTCATCAAAATATGGCTTCACAAACACTGAATTACACAAGAGATTCAACACATAATCAAAATTCTGTTCATATCTGGAAAGGATTTTTGAATATTATTTTAATCCAGGTTTGAGAGACTTCACCGTAAGGTTAATGTCATTCTGGACATGTCAGAGGAGTTGACCCATCGTAGAAAATAACATGCGTTAGGGAAGGGTTGCCCTTAATCTCAACAACAGCAAGTGAAAAATTTAGAATTTTTTTTTGTTTGTTTGTTTTTTAATGAGTTATATATAGATATTCTGTCCACTGATCACTTTAAATAATGTATTCAAAACTCAAAAAGAAAAAGATATCCCCTTGATTTTTGGTGAAATACATGGTGAAAGAACGAAAAGGCTGCTCTTCCATGCATTGCATTATGGAGATGCATTGAAGAACTGTCGTGAGATTTCCAAACTCATTAGTGATTTGTGTTTTATGTTCTTTTGTGTGGCCTTATCACACGAGCCAGGAGCTACCAGAGAACTGGCAGTGAAACAAAAACCTTTGCATATGAAGACAACATGGTGTTTCTAGATATATATGCTGTTGATGAATCAGTGTTATCATATATATTTAGGTGGTGACCCAGAAATACATTTATTCACTGATTGATCATATATTTAGTCAGAATGGTTTTCGATGCTGGTTGAAACCGAAATATCCAGAAGGTTTCCTAATCATCTAGTGAATTTAATTAGACTTGTGTCTGAAGCAGAGAGGTGCAAATGCAGCTACTGCGTGAGGTCATCGCCATGAATCAGCGGACACCTCATCCAGATTGTGGAAACAATGTTTGTGTGATGTGACGTACAGAATGGCCTCTTAGTCATCATTTGAAGGCACTCAAGCTATGGCGAAGCAGGTTGAGCATTGATCCACCCCCGCATTAGTGCTCAGAGCCTCTCTTTGGAGTGTTCAGTTTGTTGATTCAATCATGATTGTGGTTCTTTTATATCTCCTGTACTCAGAACACTTGAGAAACCATTTTATTGTGTGCAGCGATGATCACTCTGTGCGGGCAAAATATGCGCCCTGTGTGTGTTTTTTTTATTTATTTTAACAACCGTTGCTTTCCCATAACTTTGTATTTCAATGCACACTTTTTTTTTATCCCGCATCGTTCTTTTTTTAGTCTAGATCAATATCGAGTGGAAAAACAGCTGCCTGGGAGCCAAGTGCTGCCCTTTACAAAGAATCCATTGTTCATTTACTCAAGGACCAGAGCTGAGCATTCTTTTTTAATAGTTTAAGCTATTGTGTCCCAGGTCATCTTATCCTTCCCGTTAAAGCTGGAAAAGTGGCATTTGTGTGTTTTGCTGCTACAATGTTCAGGACGTTGTTACAGCTAGTGTGTCACTCAGGGGTTTGTCATGGAGACTAAATGGGAAGTGTCACTGAATAGAGATTCAGAAACAGGAAAGACTGATGCAATCCGTCTCAGATTGCCGATAAACGATTACAGCTGTACTCGTGTTTGCTAGCTGCCAATGGTGAGATCTTTAATAATTACAGCAGAGATGTGCTTTGAAGCAAGCGTTTGATGTATATTGCTTGAGCTGTCAGTCATAACCTCATGAGAAATGTGGTCAAGGGGCAAGAAATTCACTCACCCTGGTGACATATTTTATTACAGCATCTGTCTGACACTGTATTCTACTTGTGCTATCAGTGAAACTCGAGTTTATGCTTTGAATATGGATTACTGTACCTCTGGTTGTCATTCAATAAGCAATCTGGGGCCCTGACTGACCCTTATTCTCACTAGAGTATATTTCATATTGCTAATGAGGCATAAAGTGTCATAAGCCGTGCTCTCAGGGCGCATTTGCTGTCAAAGAAATCACTTTGGGTATTAAGTGCTCAGTCAATAGTACAGTAGATCTGTATAGCTGCCATTCATGGAGAGATAAAAGCTGAAACCTCCGGGAGAGCTTATCACGCTGATTCACAAGATCGTCTTTCAGGATGACCAAAATAGATTGCTCTTTTGACGAAGGAGTTTCATTCTTCGAAAAAAGCATGGAAAGTGAGACTTTTCCAAAATTCCTCCACAGTGTTTAGCTTCTCAGAATTCTTTAGCTGAAATTAGAACCGCCTCAAATGAATTAAAGAGGGAACGAGAGAGAAGTAGAGAGAAAAGAGCCCTGACAGTAAATTGCTTCCTGCAGTACTTCTGTAATCACGGTGCTTTAATTACACGGGGTGTTTGGCTTGTGGTGATGCATGCATTCCACTAATACTTTGTTGTGCTTTTTATTATCTTGACATTTCACTGCTTGGAGTGTTTCCACAAGCTGTGGTGACCCAGGATCTTACAGACCTTGAAACACTTCCTTTTCTAAAATGGCTATTTGGTCTTTTCACATTTTGGTCTTGAGGACGTTGTGGCTTGAGGAAAAATTTTAACTATTTTAAGTTGAGCCAACGCACTTGGTAGTGCGCATGGTAGTATGTATATTATTCAAAGTATTTTTGAATTATTTTTCTTCAAAATCATAGCTGTATTTTTGTGTCACTGATGGTGAAAACACTTTGTTTCCGTTTCTAACATCTGCCTCAGTCAATTACTTGCATAGCCATTATTGGCCAAGGTGAAATCACCGAATCATTAATCCAAATGTGTTATTAACAAAAAAAGGAGGTAATTGCACATACAAAAGAAATGTAGACTTTCATTGTATGTGCTGCATTTATCAATCCTGTGGGTGGTTTTGAATGGAGGCTATTTGCACTCATTTGGTGTAAATTGCCATTTGGAGAGCTGCCACTGAAAAGTAATTATAGTTATTCGCCGCCATGTTCTTCACGGAGCTTACGCCATTTTTCAGCTCACGTCAGCATAATAGGCCTCTTGATATGTGCTCCTGATTTAGGCGGTGGTCATGGAGTTGTCTGAAGGTTTCCGAAAAATAAACTTGTCAAGATGCCACGAGCCCCTGAGCCACGTACCATCTCCCTCCTGCAGGCAGCTGTTGAATGGGAGTGTGGGTCTAGAGCAGAGTTGAATGGAGGCCTGTGGGACTGCAGAGGTGTGGGCTGCTGAACACACTCGCGCTCTAAGAGGCCCACTACAGGCCCAGCGCCATCACCCAGACACACATCAGGCCAGGAACACCTTAAGAGGCTGCCTCTTGCTGACCTACTCAATGGGCCTCTTTATACTCTCTGGAGCTTATGGGAGGGGAGATTCAAGAGGAGGATTTGGGAATCGGGGGAGGGGGATGACTCAGGAATCAAAACTAGATTTCAAACCAAGTACCCCCCCCCCCCCCCCCAACCCATGGCCCACCCCTGACCATACAGCAGCTCTCATAGACACACAGACACACACCACCTCCCCCCTTAAGTGCCTGCTCGCTGGGAAGCACACACAAAGCCATGTTAGTATTCATTTTGTTTGTTTGCTCTGGACCTGTCAACCGGTCACACAAAGCTAGGCCTGATCAGAGAAGGGGAGCATGCTGCTCAATGGAAGCCAAGAGGGTTTGGTGGGGGGAGGGGCACAGCGCTTCGTTCCCACAGGGGAGGGTGGTTCTCTGACGAAAAAGAAAAAAATGAAAGAAGAAGGGGGGGTAAAAAAAAAGGCCAAAGCTTGAGGTGGCAGGGCCACAAGGGCAGGCCCAGTACTTGCTGGGGCACAAAAGGAGGGGGGTAAGGGTGAATGTTGTCTCAAAGCCAAGGGAGCTGTGTGAGGATCATATCAATCACTTTGGGTTTTGGAGGGAACGGTTATGAAAGGAAAGTGGAGAGTTTTGAGAAGCTTCTTTCTCACCCCCTCCCTGCTTTCCTTCACCCCCCCCCCCCCCCCCAACTCTCTCTCTTTCTCCCTCTCCCCCTCTCTCTCTCTTGTCTTTTTTTCTTTGTGCTGAGGCCTTCCTGGACATCTGCCCAGACCTATACACAGGGAAGAATGAAACACTCAAACCACCAGGCATCATGCCAAATAAAAAGCTGCAGATAACTATTTGAAGGCTTTTGTGAGTGAGTGTGTGTGTGTGTGTGTGTGTGTGTGTGTGTGTGTGTGTGTGTGTGTGTGTGTGTGTGTGTGTGTTTAGGTAAAACAGCAAGAGAAACGGTAAGAAAATAAGTCTACACAGCAAAAACTAGTACTTTTAAAGAAGCAGATTCCTATTTCTCTTCTTTTTAACATAAAGAAATGTCTCTGATTTCCAGTTTGGGACCACAAAGTCAATTCAATTCAAAATTCTGTCTCTTAAACCAAACAAGATGCTTGCCAAAAACTAAAGCCGAGGAATGTAGTGTGTCGTTTCAGATTTCATTTGTAAATAGGACGGTTTTGCTCCACTAACATTTTTGGCACAGATAATTCTGCTGGAAGGCTGGTCCTGTTTTTATTTATTTTCTTATAAAGATTCGTCTATAATCATTTGAACCACCACCAAATTCACATTATTCAAAATTAGAGGTTCAAAATACATCAGATTTCATCTGCCACCATACCTAAATTTCTGGGGGTGGGGGAGTCTTCATATCTCTCCCTGGTCCAATGTGTCTATTGTCTGGATGCTGCGGTGGTTAATTTGCCACTTGCCCCTCTCTCTAATACGGTTTGGTTTTGGCCGGCTGTGCTCATGCAGGTGAGGGGGAGGTGAACCACAGCTGCTCCAGGCACACTGCTCTGGGCAAAGTGTGAGCATTTAACATCGATTTAGGAATAGCTTCCACTCACTTTTTAAATATTTCACCTTTAAGCTGGACAGAGACTGGACAGTATATATGAGACACAATTTAAAATTAATGTAATTCACAATGCTGGTATGCAAAGAATTTAGGTGGTTTCTACATTTCAGGCTTATGTTTACCTTTTCTGTCACTGAAAGTCTACAATGCCAGTCTACAATGCCAAATGTTCACCAAAGATGGGGTTGATCTGAAGGTATATAGATTTTTCCAATGACATTCAGGGCTTTCAAATTTACTCCTTTAAATTCTCCTCAAAAATATAGCAAATATTGCCCTGTCATTTGGGTACAAAGGTGCAAATTACTACCCTGTCTTAAAGGTTTAAACACGAGACGGAAGACAGAATGCTAAAGGCAGGAGTTCTATCATTTCGTCTAGGACATAAAAAAGCCTTCAAATAAAATATTGAAAAGAATCGCAGCAATCTTGTTATCATGTCAGAAAAAGAAAAGATAGAGCTGGGCCCACAGCATCTTGTCACCCTTTATGTGCCTTTTATGCACAGTTAGGAAGTGAAGGAAGTATAAAAGGAAAATGGGTGAGGGAAAGACAACATCATTCATCATTCTGCAGGCTTGTCATCCATCTCTGCAGTCCACCGAAGACACAGTGTTTATATTTTTAGAATTTTTCTTCCTCATTGAACAAGAATTCACATTTAAATGATTAACATGTTTTTTTTTTTATAGTTGACCGATGCTTCAGTAGTCATGCGAAGTTCTCGAATACAATGTATTTTAAATATGGCAATATGTAATTTGGCAGTTTGTCGCTGTTTACTTTAGGTTTCACAGTCCTAAGACATACTTTCTGACATACATTCCCACAGTTTATTCTAAAATATAAATCCATTGTAACACGTCAGAGATTCTCTGAATCTGATTAGTAATTAAATTTTTGCCAAAATGTACACATTTTTCAAGCTTTGGTCTATCAAAATATATTGCAATAACTGCTTTTCTAGTCATCTAAGGCTTTGTTTCTCAATGTACAAACCAAAAAGATCATTCATTGATTCGTCTTCAGGAACTGCTTGAACCTGGTCAGGGTTGCAGAGCATCCTGAGCCAGCCTAGGAATGCTAATGATAAATCAGGCAAACACCCTCTGCGGGAAGCGAGTCCACTGCAGAACACTTTGGACAGACATACACACTTATTTACACTTATGGCAATTTAGGCAATTTAGCAATTTACCCATCAGCTTGTTTTGGGAGGTGCGAAAAGATGAGAGAACTCAGAGTAATCCCATACAGACACAGAGAGAACATGTGCAAATCCACACAGACAGCTACCCACTAGGTTATATTGTAGCCTGAGAGACTAATGTGATGAACAAAAATTGTTTGGTGAAAGCTGAAAATGAAATATGTTTGAAAAACCTTCAATCATTCACGAGAGATTGCAGGGGTTTAAGGTCACCTCCGATCTCCAGATGTTGTGTGCATGGCAATCCAGCTGGTAACAATCAAGCTCCATGCATGAAAATGTGGCAAAAGTAAAATAATGTACACTTAGCAATTAGTGATCAGAAGAATGACAGCTGAATCACCTTCAGATCAGCCACGAAGAGCAACGTTCACTTACAAACATGCTGGTTGTATAGAAGGGAGGAACAAGGGTTTTTTTTAGCAGCCCTGCACCCACTGCCTATCGACGTCCCTCCACTCCCACTCCCCCCCCCCCCCCCACACACACACACACACACAACAGTGGTACATTCCACAAACCCTGCAAATGCCAAATGAGGGAATGCTCCATTTGTAGACACAGTGGCTCAGATAAATTGATCAATTGCAAACTGTCTGGAGCTGTAACCGATCAGTTGACTTAAGACGTGCTTTGGCATGTGAAAGGTCAGGGGCTAGATGTCCCTGTCAGCCGTGACATCATGTGAAAGCATGAGAACGCATGACGTGAAGGCAAAAGGTCATTCTGGATCTGCTTTGAAGGTCAGAGTGGAATGTTTGACTACACACACCTCTTACACATCTTGAAATATCACTGATCTCAACTTCCTCTTTCTCGAGCACAGCAGTCACTTCGGTATAGCAAGTAGTAGAAATTTGAATGTATTGGAATTAATGAAGTCGTACATTTAATCTGATGATTCAATTCAGTTTCCTTGTACTGCACCCACCTCTGAACCTGTAGACAGCTGATACATTGAGTAAAATTCCACGTATGTACTTCGAAGAACAGTTCCATAATCTGTCAACACCGATACATGACACGTACTTTGCTTTTCCTTTCATGTCTCACATTTCAAATTACTGATGACATTATTTGGAGGCAGGAAGATAAATGTTGTAATTGGATCTGCAATCTGAAGAGGTTTTCATCACTTAAAAATGTTTGACTGAGGCTAATGACCCCTGCTGACTGCTGAGATTAGTGCAGGGGAAATGCATGCTTTTGCAGTTAACATGTTGACATGGCTTTCTCAGAGCAATTTTTAGCCTGTCACTTTATGTCAAAGTTTCCCTGAACCTGTTTTAGCGCATTCATCCAGCTGCTATAAATTGCACTATTTTTGTCTCAGGCTTTTTTGTTTGCAAACAAAGTATTTATGGATGCCCAGTTGATCCTGGCTGAGTTCAGAGCTACAGTGAGTCGGCACGCCTGGGAGTTTCGAAAGCAAACACCCTACTTAATGTCTGATTTGAACAGTTAACTTCACAGCAGGATGTGTAGCACTGAGAGAACCTCACTCTGCCAGTTGAACTTAATGATCAGAAAAGAGACAGCCGTGAGCTGCTAAAGATATGCGACCGTGTCTGCAAACCTTGGGGTATAATATTGCTTAATCTAATTTATCCTAGACTAAATCTGACTACCTGAAACTATGTTGCTTTTGGTCTTTATCCAAAGGCAGCTGTACACTGTATGCTTTTTTGCTGCTGCAGGCAAAACCCACACATTATAAATAAATGATTTGTTTGCGGGATCCGCTGTCTTAGTTAGAGCACATAATGTGGCGGTTTTACCAGTAGCCGACGAGTACCATTAGGATCAAAGGCAGCTGACGACAAACTGCAGAAGTGTCAGAAATATTGTAATACAATCTGAGATTATGTGCACTGTTACGATGCAGAAGCCACTACTTGGATGACGCAACAAACACCAGATATGTTAAATGCAATGCAAGTGGACAGAAAAGTTTCCCTATAATCCCAGCCTTACACTGGAGTGATACTGATTGCGCAACCCTTATTATCTCCACAAATTAAAGACAAGCAAAATGTAGTTATTTTCTTTAACCACAGGTCTATCATTAGAGCGTCTTTATCATATAATCTTGTAAAGAGAACACGTTTGTACACAGCCGGTTATACATGTTGTAAAGTGTTACAAGTAATAATCTTAAATGATTGTGTAAACCATATTAGACCTGTGATTTCCAACATCTTTTGTAATTAGGGCTCGTTTTAACTAGAAATCTCATGGACCCCATAGAACGTGTTTATTTCATGAACATTATTTTTTTTTGTGAACTTTATATGAACAAATCTTCCTTGTTTTTAGGGTATTGGTTCAATTGATCCAGCTCAAGTGGCAGACCATTTGGACTAAATAAAGATACAAGTTTGATAACACTGGGTTGTGCTTTCCAGTCCTGTAACTACATTAATAAAATTACGACTGGAGCGCTGGGGTCCTCATACCTCACTTTGAGACCCACAGATCTAATCTTCTAACCACTCTCCTGCTGTATTGGCTACAGTGCTAAGCACTGTTACAGTGTTATTATATGCTATTCCTCTAATGCTGAAGTTCCTGAAAAAGGAACCGTTAAAACAGAGGCCAGGTCTAGAAACATGGCATTTTCTTTTGTCTCTTCCTCTCTGCCACATGTCAGCCTGGCATCAGACTGCTGCTATTTGCTTTCATGCTCCATTCATTCGCCCAAGTGCCACAAATGTTTTATTATTCGTGCACGCATTCACGCAGCCTCCCTCGTACAATTTGGCCGCTCCATTTTGTTTCTGCCAGACACATTGTCAGAGCAACGGCTTTACATTTCCTTAGCTCTTGGCTCAGACGGTTTTAATGGGCTTGAAAGCACAAGCTGCCTCTTTATTTTTCTGCCTTCCAACAGTCATCTGCCAGATGTGCCTCCATTTGGGAGAAGTTGCACATATTGTAACTGGAATGAGCCGTCATGTAGGAAGACATCTTACTGGAGCAGGCTGTGTGATCTGCTGAAGGATGATGCATTAGGACAAAATCTACACTCAATTTCTCTTGTGTCTTTGTACATCCACTGGCTCGGTTGTGAGCTCTCGCCTGGGGTAATTTAATGCGAGCCCCAACAGTCTGTTAATCATTCAGTTCAGATAGTATGGATGAGTTTGTAGGGCCTGGTAGGGCAGCTCATTATTAATTAGTCCCGAAGGCAACAAACACCCAGCGTGAGAGGAACTTTAAAGTCAATTGTGGCAATTACAGGGGCTAATAGTATAAGGAGCTAATGAATTGCTGAGCAGAGCTTTAGGTGGTGAACCATGCAAGTTCATTTGCATTTGACTCACCGCCTCCTTTTCTACTCCAAATACATTTTCAACTAAGGGAATGGGATTTGTAACCGAATTCCCAAACGGTTTAGTCGTAATCAACTCCCAGCCACTAGCCCTCCTTACTTGATGTCACCTACCACAGACCACTATAAATTGTTATAGAAGTGAACACAGGGCCACGATTGGCAAATGTCACTTTTATTAACAAGAGAAAGATGAATGCCCTGCTTTTCACCCAGGAGGCACAAGTGCCATCTTCATGGTCAAATCAATTCTCAAGCTTGTTCAGATGGAAGCATTAATAAGGCTTCAGTTCTTAATCAGTGCTTTTTAGGACATTTAAAAAAGTGCTTTGAAGTCTTTATTAATGAATAAATCAAACACTGGTTCACTAGGTTGCAATCTTAGGATACCAGCAGCCTAAACAATGTAGAGAGGAATTAGAGCGCACGTTTTATATGTAAAGCCAAAAACAAACAGGGAAAATAAGTGCTAGTTAAAGTGTTTCAGGAAGAGGTAGGTGTTCACCCATCGTTTGAAGATAGGCAGTGACTCAGCTTTCGGACATCTAGGGGAAGTTTATTCTACCACCTTGGTGCCAGAACAAAAGAGAGGACAATTCTAGGACATCCTTGAATGGTTATAACATGGTTGACTGCTGAGTGTGGTGGAAAACTTAATCATAATGAATTTTAGGTAAAGAATCCATTCCTAATAGCAGTTAGTACTCAAGACTCACCCTTGTTTCACTGGATACTGTAGATTTGTACATAAGAACTGATGATGTAATCATATAGTATAGTCATATTGAACATCTCAACACATTTAGTACAGTTTGACTTTATAGCATATAGTTGTATGAGAGGGGTGTTTAATAATCACATTGTCTGGTGTCACTCAGAAGACAATGGGTTTCCTTATAAATCTTGTCCCTCTTAAGGTTTCTCGTGGACATTTACCTCATCACTTTTTAGTATGTATTGCTCAGAGCTGCTTTTGTAGCAAACGTTCTGTAGAGCCACTTTTGTGGCAAATGGCTATTGTTAAACGCTCTTAATTAAATTCACAACAAATAGCCCAGAGCAAAATAAAGTACATTAATGACTAATAGCCATAATATGGGTTTTGTCACGTCACAACTATAGTGTAACTGTTTGCACATGTCTCAGCTGTCAGCTCATCTTAAATACAAAGTTCCAGAAATCTTTTGAAGTTTACCGCAGTTACTTGTAGTTTATCAAATGCATTCAGAGATCCATGTGGAAGTGGTAATGTGGCAAACCCTAAAATCAAATGTTACAGTCGTTAGACGGTGGCTGGTCAACACCGGAATCTCGAATGATAGGTGTAGTTGTTTCCTAAACATTACTAAAGATCTCGACATGAAAGTTGTTTTGTCTCCAGCATGCACAAACAAAATTCTATGCAAAAATCCAACTGACTTAAAAAAAAAAAAAAAAAGGATCCACTGTCACATTTAGATTAGATAAGATAACATTAGATTAGATTAGATTCAACTTTATTGGTCATTGTGCAAAGTACATATACATAGCAAATGAAATGCAGTTGGCATCTAACCAGAAGTGCATAAATGGCCTTTTTACAGTAAATAGCAGGGTATGGGTCCATATGTACAGAAGTACAGGGGTGAGAGTGATTATTGTACAGAAGGGTGCAGTAGGTAATAAAATATGGTATATATAGTACTATACAGTATTGACTCACATCCTTAAATAATAGTAAAAGACAGAGATGTGTGAAGGTGGAGTAAAGTTGAGCAGGTTACAATGATGATTGCATCTTAAATAGTGTATCT
The DNA here is from genome assembly GCF_946808225.1 of Silurus aristotelis. Taxonomy (NCBI): domain Eukaryota; kingdom Metazoa; phylum Chordata; class Actinopteri; order Siluriformes; family Siluridae; genus Silurus; species Silurus aristotelis. The sequence goes on along the minus strand of NC_139596.1, from coordinate 12,733,910 downwards.
TCAACATTAGATTATTTGCTCTTGTATGTATACACATGGAATATCCAAAATAATATTAACACCCATTAATTTGATTAGAGATTTGTTCTTTTTATCAAATAAAGATGTATAATTTTTTAAATAAATGCATGTAAATGTATACGTAATTAATTACATTTGAAACCACATACGAATGTAACTCCAGCTTGTTTTCCTGCTCAAGTCAAACAGTCAAGAAAATATTACATTTGAGCTTTTGAACATAAAGTAAATAATCTTATTTAATGAATTCCTGGTTGTAATAAAAGGACCAGTAATGCTTCAGATGCAGCTTGGGTCTGTACAGTATCTGCAATTGGATCATTGCCACATTGATCCTTAGGGTTGAAACTGGTTGCTATTTTTTTTGTTCAACGGCTTGAAACTAATGCCTCAGGTAATTGTAGACAGCATTTCCAGATCAGGTGAGTGACATCCTATCCAGGTGTGTGTTACTGAAGGCGACAGGGCTGCTGAAGTGTAAGGGCTATCGAACAAGTCAGCACTGGCTTTCAGCAGAGCACGCTTTCGAAATGTTACCAGACACTGCCTTACAAATGCTGTAACTTGAGCAATTAGATCTCCTACTTCAAGCTATGCTGAGACAAAGCCCTGGACATTGGAGCATTGGGCCTACAGATACCACAGGCACATGAAACCAGTACGTGTCCTTTGATCAGTTCTTTAGTATGAGGTATCTATGTTCTTTTAATTTAATTGACAGATGTGGTTTTTTTTATATAGTTTATATAGTGCTTTTAACAATGTAAAATCAGCTCGACAGTGGGAAAAGTGGGAAAACTTTCAGAGATGGCATGAAAAAGAACCTTGAGGTGAAGAAGACTCACATGGAAACTCATCCCCTGGCAGACTCTGGGTAGTGAGAATATAAATCTTCACTTTTCTAAAGATGTACACTATTGTGCTAAGTATAAGCATCAGGATCATTGTTCATTTTAGTACAGATTTAGCTTTAAATGGACAAATTATCGAAATAGTCAGGAGCCAGCATGAGTAGAACGAAACATTGTGTATTTAGTTTGTAATCTAGTTTACCGGTGTACATTTATTCATTGATAGAGAGCCCCCCCCACCCCACAAGTGAGACATAGTTTTTAGAATGTTCAGTCATTGTGTAAGTCTTATTCATCATTTCCACAGCAACCTCTTGTGTATAGACTCCGTTTGATGGCTTCAGATAAATAAAAAAAAAGCAAAAGTATTTCTAAAAAATTAAGTGAGAAAAAGAGAAAAGTGAGAAATACAACAGATGACCACGAAAGCTTTGAAATGAATAATGATTTAAAAAAATTTTTAGTTTGAGGCTCGGATATGGGGGAGAATCTCTTGGCAAATGATTTGAAGACTGCTCGTTACACTTTATATTCCATATTGACACCATGTGTATTTGGAGGGAAAAAAAAAAATCCAAACTTCACCTGAACACCAAATGTCAAACGAAACCTGAGAAACCCAGTGTCTGCTTTATCTTTATCATGAACATTTCTGGTTTTTTTTTTTTTTTTTTTTCTCTGCATTGTCTCCATGTGTATTTGAAAAAGGTCAGAGCCTGGCTGGGGATGTTGTATTATGAAAGAGATTTGTTGACTGCTCGACTGTCGGTCTAAAGCGCAAAAAGGCAGTGCTTCTCGTGGATAGGATTTAAGCAGAGGAAGAGTGATTTTGGCATGGTTATCAGTTGGGGAGGGCTGTGATATTGGCTCAGTACATTTCTGGCTATTTTGGGTGGCTCTGACTCATGGTATCCCTTGGTAACCAAACATTTAAAAGGCCAATGAGGCTTTGGCCAGCTTCTTTGGCTGGACAAGGGGAAAGGGGGTGGTTATAAAGTGAACAGCAAAAACTGACAAGAGACTAGAAATGAACGTTTTTCAGGAGGTGTTGGGGGGTGGGGGTGGATGGGGGGTTGCAGCAACAGCATGCCAAATGCAGCTTATTACATCGAGAGCGACTGTAATCTCAGCCGCCTTTTCTCTGTCTGTTTATGTGCTTTGCGTCTGACTCATCGCCCAGAGATGGGTTTAGAGAGAAGCAGGGGCCCCACTACGATTTTGGAGCACATAGAGCCAAACCTTCCTTTGGCCCTGCCAGAACTGCCTTTCTGTCTGCCACAGATAGGAGGTCCTCTTTAGAGAATACATAAGTCATTTCTGACTGTAGTTTACTGCCGAAGAGACTCTGGGTGTAAACATATCTGACACAACACGAGTGAATGTGCAGGCTCATCACAGTCCAAAACCTGAGGCAGCATCTCAGAAAACAATGGAAAATATGTATAAAATTGTTCTTTTTTTTTTTTTTTTTTTTTTGGAAAAATAAAATGTTTCGTATTTCAAATATTCCAGCTCACTACAGTCTGTGAGGGCCGCGATATTTCGTTGTATATATTTCCCATCAGACACGCTTTCTTTTTGACAGGGACTCTGTCATTGCAGTGTCAGATTATGAATGAAAAGGATATTGTCAGTAAGTGGAAAAGGGAAATCATCATCAGATAATACAAACGACTGGGATGGGCTTTACAAAATCTGTTGCTCTTTATCTCATATCACTCCCTTCACATTGATGCGGTTTTAATGGAGTTTGAATAATAGGCCTGACATCTTCAATGTAGATGTTATGCAATCCTACTGACATTGCTGTGGAAACGTCGGGTGGGAGGAATATAATGCCATTTAGACAAATTAAAGGGCAGCCAAGAGACTTGGCACGCTGCAGCCGAGACTGTATCCTGTGGGCAAAAGAGATCACAAATTCCTCTCAGGATTACAGGATTAGGAATCTGAAAGTTGATGCAGTTTCTCATAGATGGGGAAAATAAAAAGGAGACAGCTGGCAGAGGGGTGAAGCACCATTAACGCATGCGCTGCTTTAATTAAAAGCTACTGATTGAACGATATCGGAGAAGATTAGACTGAACAATGACTCTGAAAACACACATCACACTACACTACACTACAAGCAATCATTGGACACTTTCCTATAACTTGCTGAGTTCATAATAACAGAGTGCGATTGCAAAAGCTGCATAGGGTAGATAAAGGTGCTGCCTGTAGTCTTGTGATGAGGGGAGGATGAGGAGTTGATGTGTGCTGATTGCAAATGTGAGGAACGGCACAGAAAGTAGTTGCAGAGAGTGCAGGAGGTTTACAGCTGGAGAATTTTTTTTTGTAGGTTTTACAGATGAGCTGACAAGTTGCTTGTAGTCGGCTGCCTTTTTCTTAAGCTGATTTCGTGAAACTGCAAAACTGCAAAATCTTGGCTTGAAGATACTATCTCTCATGGTTACATTCATCCCCTTCTTCCACCTTTTATGGTGCTGCATTCAGGATCTAAAATGGATTTCACTGGCGTTAAGAAGTGCCACAAAATATAAATATAAAACTGTGTGTTTGGGCAAGCAGTAATTTCCAAATAAAAAATGGGAGTGTTGCTTTGTTGTGATGAGCTTTTAATTTAATTATGCTCTAATCATTTGTCATTCGAAGTCATATAATTAATATCACATGCCCCATTTCCAATTAGGCCCCAGACTTGTTAGAAATCCTACCTAAATAAACAGCATCCTGAAAAGAAGCTGTTAAAAAAAATCTAGACACAATTTTGGAAGGGTACCAATCCGGTTATAGAAAATATTGTACAGCTGGAACTCTCCTTATAAGAGGCCATCCACCAAAAGTTTAGTGACCAGTTACATTAATGCCCAGGCCTTTATCAGCTGAGCAACCTAAAGACCAGGGTAGTGTGCGAAATAATGCTACCACCACAGTGTTTCAATGTCTGTTCTAGGGGGTAAGGTTCTAGTGGCAGAATACTTAGGAAATGTACTTTATGTTAAGATTATAATGCTTTCATCTCTTCTGGTTGTCACCTCTGAAGACTCTGAAAACAAAAACATGGTTTTACTCTCAAAAGCATCAGGCTTCAGGCTTATCAGTGCTTATTACAGTGCGAGGGACACCCGAGACTCCACAATACTAAAGGATACTCTTGTGTTGTAATCGAAGTCGTGCCACAATTGACTGTGCCAAAGATTTGAACTCATGATGTGTATTTTCACTTCACAAAAGACTCTTTAAGGAGCTGTTTGTAGCTGGGGAAAGGCGAGACACACTTTTGCCTGCATGTTTGTTTTTCAAGCACTATCATTTTTGCACCTGGAGGATTGACAAATAAAGTACTTCAATGTTTTGAAGAAAATACAGAGTTTGTTTGAGAGTGTTTTGAAGGGATACTGTAAGACTGTGAAACCCATGTGACTTTAGATGTAAGTTAATCTGTAACCACAATACAGACTGCTACATGTCAGCTGCAGTAAAATGGAAGCTGACCTGCTGAAAAACAAAGTTGTGGTTAAACTTCTTTACCGCTTGTAGCTGTTGGCTTTGAAAACAGGATGGCTTTACAGAACATATCGTTGTATCGATGCTGATCTTGCAGTGCCTTATTTTTTTACCAGTCCAAACCACAAGCTCTCAGAAGCTTGCACAATAGTGCACACTATATATGTATATGCTTTTCTCTAGGTGTGTTCAACTAACAGATAAAAGGGGCAATAATGCAGTAGTTGCTTTTGCTAGTTACATGTGAATAGTATAATTACACCAAAACCAGAACCCATTGTTTTGCTATTCATTACATCAGAATTTATTTTTGTATTTATTACAGTTTTTGGCAATTTAATATAATATAATTTGAGGATGTAGAAATGTAAAGGCTTTGTAAATCATGTATTATGTATAAAATATTTTCCTCTTTTGTTTCTTATTGCAGACCTATGAGAGGCCTGTCAAGGTTGTGGCTCAAAATGACAACAGAATGATGGATGTGCCTGGGGAGAACCTGAGACCAAAACATGAGCCCAAAACTGACATTCACCAACTGGATTGGACAAAGCCAATATTAAGAGAGTCAACATCCCATGGGGATCCAGCGAGAGATCCGGAATCAAAACAAGAATCAACATTCAATAACAAGAGCCTTCTGTCAGAGGTCAACACCCCCTTCTCAAAGGCACAAGTTAAAAAGGTCACGGAGGGTTCATCTGGAAGTCTGTTTTCCTCGGAAATGACTTGTCCTGTCACTGACTCACAGGCTACTTCTGCAGCTGATATAACAATGAGTGCACTAGCAGAATCGAATGTGTTGATACACTCTAACCCTCTCCACTCTATAAGCAAAGAAAGAGGTTTGCAGGAGGTCACTGAGCAAGTTTTTGGGAACATCAAAAGGAAGTATGGTCGAAGGGTTCTGATCACCCCTAATGGAGACCTGCCCTGGGCAAAAAAGACTGACAAGGAAAGTCAGAAAACAGCTCAAGACAATATAAAGAATAAACTGTTTAACTCTGAAGAAACTTGGAGTCAGAGGGATGAGGTAGAAAAATCAATGAAGAGGTCAGTAGATAATTTCAGAACAATATCTAACTGTGTTCAACATCACACAGATGAACCTAAAAGCAGAAAGAAGAAAAGCAGACGATTAACTGAAGATGGCAACTTTCTGGAAGAAATGCAAACCACACAGACAGTAGAAATGAAAGATAAGGCTGACCAAGGTGCAACAAAACCTAAATTAGCAGGGCTGAATCTAAATGTAAACAAAATGGAATTAAGTACAGGAAAGCAATTTGGGGCGGATTCACAGAAGCTTGGGGAAGAGAGTGCAGGAGCAGTGCCAACTGTGGACATTACTGAGAATAGGCACAAGAACCCAGTTGGGAGACCCCAATCATTGATTGCTCCAGAGAAGCAAGCAGATGGGAGGCAATCAAAGTTCAAGGACAGATGGGTTTATTTAAAATCTAAAAGCTCTGCTCCTCACAAAGACCTTAATCCAGCATTGCCCATTGAAGAACCACCCTCTGCTTTCCCCATTACGCCATCCAGCCCATTATACACCAACACAAACAGTCTGACAGTCATCACCCCCATAAAGAAAAAACGTGGTAGGCCTAAAAAACAACCACTACTTACTGTGGAGACAATTCATGAAGGAACATCAACCAGCCCTGTAAGTCCAATCAACCAAGATTCACCTAGCATTTCAAAGAGGAGGAGGAAGAAACATAATTTGTCTAAAATAATGCAACAGGCCTTAAATAATTCTCCAGCTTTACCAGAGGCAAAATGCAAAAGAACAGGCCATGTTGGTTTCTTTAAAAAGAAAACAACTAAGAAAGTGAAACTGGTTAAAATGCAGAACATTTTGAATGAACTTCTGTCCTCTTCTAACACTGGTAACCTGGCTTTGAAATCCAGTTTGCCGGTTTCCACTGCCGTGTCAACTGTGGCATCGACAATTGAAGCCCGTTTAGGCAAGCAAATCAATGTCAGCAAACGTGGTACTATTTACATAGGCAAAAAACGAGGGAGGAAGCCCAAAGCTGAGCTTCACACTCAGCAAGATGAGCACAAAGCCAATGATGAGCACTTGTTGCCTGTTTCAAGTACGTTCGAGAACCTTCTAGTGCCTTCTAATTTATCATCAACAGCCAGAATGCCTTCTCCCAGGGTCATGCAGTCTTTTTCAGCTCAGTCATTAGTAGGTGGACCAGCACATCATGCCACCACAGAAACCAGCCAGCATGACCTGAAGACCATGCCAAATCTACAGCCTATCAGTGCTTTGCCCACAAAAACTCAGAAGGGCTTGCTCAGCAGTAGCTGGAAACTCTCTCCTCCAAGACTTATGGCCAACTCACCATCTCATCTTTCTGAAGTGGCATCCATCAAAGAGGTCACCCTCTCTCCAGTGAGCGAGTCCCACAGTGAAGAGACAATCCCGAGTGATAGTGGCATTGGTACTGACAATAACAGCACATCAGATCAGACTGAGAAAGGTCCAGCATCTCGCAGGCGGTACTCCTTTGATCTTTGCGGTTTCGAAGCAGCAGAGGCTGCTGTTTTGGAAGCTACGAATAAAGCAACCCGAGCGCACTATCAGAAGCATGCGACATCGGTTGCTATGGAAAATTTCCTTGCGCAAGAAAGCCTCAAGAAACAGAAACATAGACGTAAGCGAAAGGGCCTAACTAGTAGGGATGATCTTCAGTACCGGGCCGACCTTGAGGAACTCATTAGCAAGTTCCAGGTCTTTCGAATTTCTCACCGCAGTTACAAGTTTTACCATGAGAACTCTTACCCCAGTATTTTCCGTCTCAATTTTGACCATTACTACCCAGTGCCCTACTACCCCTATGATCCTGTGCACTATCTTCGCAGGAGTTCTGAAAAGTCAAAGAGAAGACGTGGCAGGCCGGCCAAATCAGCTGAACCTATTACAAAGATGCCTTTCATTCAAGGGTTCGGCTACTCGGCAGCCAGTGGCAATTACTATGCACCCTACGCAATGCCTTATACAGCCATGCCTCTTGCCACAAGTATGATGAACATGGGGTATTATGGGCAGTATCCTCCTCCTTTGTATCTGTCCCATGCACTCGGATCTTCAGGCACTCATCTCATGCGGCCTCCAGTTCCTCCACCAAAGTTCCACACCAGTGGGTTGTCTAGCATCTCTGCTAGCAGCAGACATAGGATGAAGAACATGCCCCATGAGATGTCTTCTCCCAGGATGGGTGACGCTCACCATCCCTCAAGTAGCTGCTTGGCGAGTGTCTGTCTCCACAAACGCAAACACAAGCATAAGCACAAACATAAGGAGGACCAGCACTCAGTGCCACAGAGGGAGAACCTCGGTGGACTCTTTAGTGGAGCTCTGCCTCTTTCTAAGATAAAGGACAAGCAGAGGAGCCAGCAAAGTCTGGGTACTTCATCCAAGACATCCAGGAACTACTTTGAAGTAGACACACTCTCATCGTTGTCCTTATCTGACTCTCAGAACTGTAAACATCCTCGAGAAGAGCCACTGAACAACTTCCTGAACATGTGCACTAAGCAACCGCACGAACGGCTACGAGCCAACCAGGACAAGCCACTGGACCCATTCAAGGGCCAGCACTTACAAGATGAGGGTTCTCACATCCGGAGTAGGATGCATAGCTTGGAAGAGTTTGCAGCATACAATGAGGGAAGCATGGCACCTTTCCAGAGTGACACTGAAGAAAGAATGAAGCAGATGTACCATTGCGGTAACGCAACCATCGCAGGTCAGGAAATCCTTTTTTTTTTTCTTTTTTTTTTTTTATTAGACATGAATATAAGAAAAGAAGTATGTGATGTTGCGAATGTTAATGCAAATTCGAACCGAGTTGTAGATTTACAGAGTTGTGATGGGTTAAAAAAAGCCTATTTGTATTTGGTAGTTGGAACATCTGGTGAGGCAGGCATAATGCATGGATGGAGACAACTATAATTCAGAAATTTCTCCTTCCTCCCTTTTCACCTCTGTTGCTTGCCAATGGTTTTCTTAGAAATATATTATTCACACATTTTGATTTACTTTCGACTGACATGCAATAAAAAACCTCTCCTCATATTAAAAGAGTTGGCTAGCAGCCAGCGATTTAATGAATCCAGCCTACTCCAGTAGAGGGGAATTGCAAGCCCAAGGCTCAGTTAGATTACATTTTTGCTCCTTGGGGAAAATAGGAGGATGAGTCACATACTGCCTTGCCTGTACTACCATCCATTTTGATGAATTAACACTAAATTTCATACACCTTGGAGCGGTATTAGAGCACGGAGGTGCACATCATGCTCAAGTTTACATGTGATTTGGTTTCTGGATGTGTTTTAGTGTGTTTTGACAGTGCAAGCAATTAATAAACCTGCTTTTGTGTGCCTTGACATGAGCGATACCAAGTGATGTTTAGTCATTTATATAAACAAATTTTCATCTATGTTCACTTTGTAATTAGAATTAATTAGGTATAATTTGCCACAGCTTCATAATATTACTATAAATTCCCTAGTAAGACGGTCAATCATTTAGACTTCATTTCTAAGTAATTGTGCTGAATCTGAATTAAAAGCATTGGTGAACCCACCTGCGGTAAACCAAATGCCACAATTACTATTAGAGTGTCTTTAGACACTCTAGTATAAGAAGCAGGTAATTTTCATGTTTATTGGTAGCTATAATTGTACATAAAACACCCATTAACATTTTACTGCCTGACGGCTTTATGTAAATTCATGTCATTTTTTGCCAGTAACTTGCATTAAAAGTTTGATATTTGGCAAAGGAAACTAAGTGGATGTAGTCATTTCAGTTCAGTGAGAAATATGAGCTGCTGGCAAGCTCTTGAAAGCCTCTTTGTGCCTCATGTAGCACTTTTCACATATGGCCCAGGCTGAGCTGATGAAAACTGAATGTAAAGATCTTTCCATACTTTTCCTACCTACCAAGGGCCTGCTTGCTCTTTTAACTTTATGCATATCCTGATTTCCTTGGATATGAATTAAGCCTGTCCTCAGCAGTTTTTACTAGGTATTTATGAACAGTCGGTATGCGCATTGCAGTTTAGTGGCAATCATATTTCCTACCCCTTTAAAATTTTGCAATATTTAGCGAACACATTACTCTTAACCATTTCCTATTTCCCTGCAACAGTGCTGCAAAATCTACAAGGAAAAGCAAAGTTATAGATGTTGCACTTTGTATAACTTTTTTAAACACATTAAATAAATAAATAAATAAAAAAATAAATAAATGGTTTAAAAAAAAAAAAAAAAAAAAAAAAAAGGTGTAGTTTTAGAGAATGGAATTTCGTGAGCATGCTGCAGGGAATAGGGCCTCCACCCGGGCGGTGAGGCCGGAGTTGCAGGACAGCAGCGGGGTGAGGCCATAAATTGGTTTCGCTAATGAAAACAGTGTGTGCAGGATGCAGGTAGAAGGTTCAGAGGATAAATTAGTTGTGACCCTCCCTTTGAAAATGAATGTCTTTTTTTCCTCCCCTTCTGATTTGTTGGCATTTTGAGGGACACACTGCGGTTCCCAGTGATAAACCAAGGCCAGATAGATTGGCTTTGCCATTCATGTTGGAAATGTATTACTTCATGGAAACCAAATGAGCAGTCTACTTGACGTGGGGTTATTGACCCTGAACAAGGTTTCAAAATTCTGCTCATTTTTTAATTTTGCTTTTCCAGGTTTTAGTTCATTGAATTTCAATTTCAAGGACGCTGATTGTATTGTGAGGACAGAAAGTGAGAGTAAACCAATATTAAATCCTTTTTTTGTGTATTTCTAAAATGTTGTTCTATTTTAAGTGTGAGTCAAGGCTTTCAGATTTTTTTTTTTTTTACATATAAACAAATAGATTTGCACTGATCCCTTTCCAGCAAAGCAAACCACTGGTAAAATATCTTCTACAATTGTCTTATTTGGATCCTTGGATGCCTAACCAGATGGACTGGCATTCAGTACGATGGAGAAAAGTAAATGAGTGTGTTCTCCAGAGACATACGGGTCTAGGGGAGATTTTTTGATGCGGAACACACATTTTATGCTGCTTTATGCTGTCTGAACTCATTTCAGACGAGGCTGCCAGAAACCCAACATTTCCTGTGCTCTGGGCTTCTTTCCAGGACTCTGACGCAAAGTGGAGAGGCAGTAGATTAATCACTGATGTATCTGAGGCCACCTAGTTTATTACTCACACTTTCAGAGCTGTCTCTTCAGTACAGAGGTGAACTCTGGTTGCTTGCAAAGAGAAAGAGAGAAATTAGAGAGACGGCTCCATGCGCGCTAATTAAACGCATGGATATTGTTATGCACGAGTCAAGTGTTAAGTGCTTTGTAGAGCCATAATTCTTTCTGCTCATGGGATGTAATTTAAATGTATCTTTGTTCTTTGGTCATTTGGATAAAGTCTGCTAGTGAACAGCAGTGTGGATTATTTGATCTGCTGGCCATCATTTGATCTGATATTTGTTCTGTTATTAGTGTTTTAAGATCGTTTTACAATTTTAACCATCACTTTTATATTCAAACAGAACTGGGCTCTTGCAAGAAAAGATACAAGCGGAAGGAGATTGAGGAGATGCAAAGTGACGTGCGGAGGAAGCACGCATTCTCCAAGATCCTCACCAGCAAAAGGAGCCTGGATCATGTGAACAAGATCCTGAAGGTCAAGCGCCTCCAGCGGCAGGCCAAAACGGGCAACAACGTGGTGAAGCGGCGGAGGGGGAGGCCGCGAAAGCAGACACTTGCTCACAACGAAGGCTTCTTGCCTCAGATGCCCGTTCTGGAAAAGTGCATGGACTTTCCAGGCAAAAGGAACCTTCACAACTTCCCGATGCTCACTCATCCAGAGTTCTCCAGCCATGACTCAATCTCAGATGCCATCGAGGCAGTGGTACACCAGGCCCGGGCACAGCCCAATCCACAGACACCACAGATAGGGAAGCCCTACCCTAAATATCAGCCAGAGGAGCAGCTAGAGCGGCCAGTACGGCGAGGCAGGGGAAGCAGAAGGAATGAACCAGCTTCTCATTAAAAGTTTCATTAAAAGTGCACTGTGAGTTTGACTTGCACTCCAACCTTTGGATAATTTTTTGGCATTATGGTTGTCTTTTCTTTTTAATCAGCTCTGCTGAACTTTACATCATGGGCATTCTGTGAGAATCATGAATGTGGTCTAAAAAGTGCCCTGATTTTACTATACAGTGTATGTATATGCCATCACTGCAAGTTCTCACCCGCTTCCTTTTTTTTATTCTTGTGTTAAGCTTTTTGCTCTCCCAAAGCCCATAAGGATTTTGAAACAATGGCTGTCGCCATGATCTTACCAGCAAGTGTAAATGAATTGTTTTGAACTTCTAATACAGTACTGTGCACTTTTGGGGTTTCTTTGCCTTTTTGGTTCTTTCAAGTCAAAGCACAGTGACTACGATAAAGATCAGTGTTATAAAACTGGTCAACTCACACACACACACACACACACACACACACACACACACACACACACACACACACACACACACACTTGCCTGCGCTCAGGTTTGTTCCGGGCATGAACTAATGGCAATACCCTTGAATTGAATGAGACTCTTCTACTATCTTCAATGGCTATAGTTTAAGTGTACATAGAAACGTAATCTTACAAACATTACAAAGTGAAAGTATTTTAGAGTTACCTGTACTGTCATCATATCAACTAGAAAACTGTACAATATTCAAATAATGTTTTAACCAAATATTAGAAATAGATGTGACATACAAAAGCTTGTGTTCAAATGCAAAAATGAAACCCACAGTATTTAATAATCACACCATTAACGAAGTGGATGCATCACAGATCGAAGGATTATATGACAATGGCAGTGTGTAAAAAGTCAAATCTCTCAAAAAACCTTCGCTTATATACATTTTACAGTATACTCCGTTCATTGTGCATGGGAAAGAAAAGAATCCTATTCTTGCATTTAAAAGCAACACAGCACTTACTCCAGTCTCCTTATACATATTACAGATTAGTATTACACATTCTCACTGAGTATTTTTTATTCGAATAACCAACAATATCTGGAATCATATTTTTAGTAATACTAGTTAATATCAGTGATTTTTCAGTCAGTTACTTGACAAACATGGTAACTGAGTTGCCTTTTCCAGAGTCTATTTGAGAACGTGCCTGCTCATAGTAGTAATATAAAAATAATAATGTTACTTTAATACTTACAAAGTAATAAACAAATATATATTGACATGACAGTCAGTATTAGATGTCCACACAACCAAAGGTTCGGTCGTGTTGTAGTTCATATTCTAGGTGGATTTTGGTTTAGAAAAGTGTAACAGATGGGTATGTGTGAATCCGACATGTTAGACTTCATTATTGTATACAGCTTAGCATCTGAAACCAGGCTTCAGTATAGTGCAGTGTTTCGACGCTCTTTTAGAAATGTATATTCAACCGGTCGTAATGCAGAAAGCGATGTCGTGTGGTTTAATTTCTCAGTTGTTTCATATATGTGCCTTATGTTTGTCAATAAGTCCATAACATTTCAGCTACAGGGAACTATGAATGGCAAGAAATAATGTTGAATTCTTACATATATTATTTGTATCCACAAATTGGTCATGAATGTACATATGCCTGCTCTTCTTTTCTCCTGCTCCTTAGATCGGTCCCCTTTTAGATGCACTTACGCAGATAAGATCAGAGAGGGTCTTATTGAAACGATCTGCTTTCTAGGTCGCTTTTTCGGCCGTGACATAACAGGATTGATTTTGAATCAGAACGCTGTGTGTGTAAAATGAAAAAAATTAAAAAATCAGACGTGCGATGAAAAAAATGTGCTTGTGACAATTTCAACAAGACTACAACCACATTTAAATAAACAAACAAACAAACAAACAAAACACAGGTACCAAATATAAAAACTCATGTTCCAGCACCGGTTAAGGGTCATCATGATGTGTGACGTGTTTGAAATCTCTATGCATCGGGTTCTACCTGCAAATTGACAGAGAAATAATGTTTCAAGGCTTTTCTTTTCCCCAATTCAGTTCAGTTTATCAAAGTGGTCTTACTGATAATAATAATAATCTGTAACCTGTTATTTTTTTTTTGCAAATAAGTGACTATCTGCCCTTTTTTTTTATTTTCTTTTTTTAGTTATCAATATTGGAGCAAATCTTAATGCTGCATAGGGCAGAAAAAAAAATCAGCCTCTGAGCAGCAGAGCCTTAATCATGTTACATTACATTAACAAAATAAACCCTGTAAATAGTAGAATCACCTGTCTGTTACTCAACAGCGTTCAGTGTGGGACTAGCTCTTCTTGTTAGGAAACATCCAAACCGTAGCCCAAAGCCTAAGACTGCGCAGCTTAAATGATCATTTTGTCAAAGCAGAACATGGAGGCTGAGAATGACTTATGGTGCATTCGAGCCAAGTCAGATTTGGCAGCTATTCCCTTCTGCCTGTGGTACTGCATTGGACACTTCAGCATGTCTCCTGTTTAGGACTGGCACCTCAAACTACCTGGACACTTTGCCAGAAATTAAGACATCAGTCACTCAGTGCTAAAGTGGAAAAATAAAGAAGTCAAAATTCTACACAGTAGCAGCACTCCAAACCAGTACTATCAGTCTTTTCAGTTTATCATGGAGGTGTTAATAGCAAGGTGTTTGGCAGCTCATATTTTCTCTACCAGCTGAACAAAAATGGTGCCTTGTGAAATTAAGGTGTTTATTTATTATATTTTATCCCCCTTACATGCTGGCGGTTCGACGTTAATCATAACTCATTAAGCCGTTTTGTGTCATGTAAATATTGTGACCTGAGTAGACACAAAGTTTTATTCGGTTGCTATAAATTCATGATCAAAATTGCGTTTGTCGAACATCGATTTCGTCCCAAATATTATCCACTCGCTTATGTGTTAAGCTCTAATGCTATTGAAGAAATTCCAGTGTAAATGAAGTATTAATTGAAGGGTAATGTACTCATCAAGGGCACAACAAATAGCTAAATTCTGCTTCCTCGTTTCTCTTTTTAAATAGGTATGATGACCATTTTGATAATGCTTTACATTTTCTGAACCTGCATGCTCTGATTGTATGCACACAAATTTTGAGGAAATATCGAATTTCAATTTGGAGATCTTCTACATTGTTTGATAAGTTTTTTGAATAACTAGTTTTTAATTCATAAAACTTTTTTTTTTGTAAATTGTATGAATATGGAAAAAAAAAGCAATTAAAGGACATATATAGCAAAGAATAAAAAATATTGATACGCAAGCATATGCATTGTACATAATTGTATGTAGGAATTACGCCTCCATGTTTTTGTGTACCTGTGTATACACATGTTTAAAGATATGTATACTGCACTGTACATATGTATATACATTTAAGCTCGCATGTGTTTGATCATATTTGTTGTTCATGATCTTGTAGAGGTTTTTTTTTATTATTATTTCTCTTTCAAGTTCAACTTTTTGTGCAACCATCTCAGTGCAGTATTGAGCACTTAAATACACTTGATCTTGCTCATGTCATTCATTGTGCAAAAAAATAAAAAAAATAAATAAAAAGGAATTTATCAAATTTATCTGGGTTTTTTTTTTTCTCATCTTTAAACCTAGACCTAGTTCTCCGGCATTTTATTTATCATGAAATAACAGTCACCAATCACTATAGTGGGTGCTCTGGATAAGCAGATATTATATTAGGTCATATTTGCATTTTATAGTTGCATTCAAGACAAAGTAGGTTTAACAACTGGATTAAAAAAACTAAACATCCAATTTAACTTAATAAAAAAGAATAAGAAAGATTTCATCTGGTATGTAAATTGGAACATAATGCACTTCAATTTAACGATATAGTGTTTCTGAATCCCACTGCCTCCCACTGCATTTCTCACACATTCATTTATTGGCAAAAGAGATTTCAGCCAATACCGTGCATGGATCGTAGCGCTGAGATTCTGAGAACAAGAAACAAATAGCATGTGATTAGCTAAATAATATTGATAAACAAACAATGTAAAAATGAAGCACACTGGCAGCTAAACATTTCTGCTAGCACAATATGCAATAATTATAAATATATAATTCTAATAAATATATATCAAAAAACAAAAAGGTCACTAGTAAAAGTCGGAAAATATCTGGTACGCGCGATGCGAAAACATCTCGTAGTCTAATAAAAGATTGGTGACATCTTTCTGTTCGAGGGACCAACACAATCAGATACTTGGTCATTTTCATTACTCTGTATGAATTCATTCAACTAGCAAACTAGCTCACCATATGTTATTATATTATGCTCCCTCAAGTTAAATAGATTTCTGGGCAGCCAGAATATGGAGCTGGTCAGGACACTGGTGCTTCCAGTTTCCCAGTGGGTCAGCTAATAATTTTTGGATTCCAAACAAGTTAAGGACAATAAAATTAGCATTAATTTAGAATGAGTAAAAATGAAAAAATTTTATATTTGTGATAAGAATTGTCTATTTTGTGTAGATTTGGTTCAACAAAAAGCACATCACCGGCCTGCAGATGACAGTAATAGATGCACAATTTTCTCATTTATTCTCAAAATGAAAAGGGATTCAAAATAAAGCTATATTGTGCCGTTTCATCAAGTAGATCAGGCTTGTGTCAATGTAATCTGTAGTGCTGGGCAGTGTAGTAGAGGGAATCCCCACTCCCCAAGGTCTACGCCTCATGCACTCCCCGTCATTGTATTACTCCAACACTGCATAGGAGAGATAAATGGATTGGGCCGCGTCCCAGCCGTTGGTTGGTGGAGGCAAAGTGAAAAGTGCTTCACCATAGGCCTGTGCCTCTCTGTAAAATTCCTGTTGCCATGGCAGCTGGGTGAACTGCCCAAATATTCTGGTGCAGTGCTTGGCTCGGATAAAATGTCTCAACTCAATCTGGTGACTGCATAAAATTAAAGCACAGAGAAGAGCGAGCTGGTGCTCCTGCGAGGGCTGCGGATACAAACTTGCACTCGACAGCAAGAATAGCTTCGGGATTGAACGATTTGTATAAGAAAAAAAAAGATAACACATAAAGGTAGATGATAGGAATGATTACTTTTATTGGCTTGTTCGATTGACTCCTCTAAATGTACTGATATAATTAATATTTTTATATTAACACAGGTTATTTGGTGATATTTTGTAAAACAGGCAAATTTAGCTAAATGTGATGAACACACTGACACACACACACACACACACAAGGCAACTTTAAATGCACTGTACCCCTAAACATTGAAGTGCCCAACCAATCATGTGACAGCAGAGCAGCACATAATATTATGCAGACATATGTCAGGTTTCTGTTAATGTTCATATCGGAATGGCAAGAACATTCTCACATTTGACCATTTCATGATGGTTTGTGCCAGATGGGCTGATTTGAGTATTTCAGAAACTGCTGATCGCCTTGGAATTTTAAGCACAACAATCTCTAGAGTTTACAGAGAATAATGTGAAAAACAATCAACCAACAGAAAACATTCAGTCAGCAGCAGTTCTGTGGGCGAAACACCAAACTGATGAGAAAGTTCAGAGGAGAATCACGAGGCTGGCTCGAGCTGACAGGAAAGCTATGATAAGTCAAGTTTAAGTTCAAGTTTATTTCTATAGCACTTTTACTGTCTCAAAGCAGCTTTACAGATCTTAAGAATTAAAGTGAATGGTGTGTATTTATCCCTGAGGAGCAGCCTGGGGTGACTGTGGCAAGGAAAAACTCCCTTAGATGTTATGAGGAAGAAATCTTGAGAGAAACCAGACTCAAAAGGGGAACCCATCCTCATTTGGGTGATATCAAGCGTTTACCATCCCGAGCTGAAAAGCATGATAGCACATCACACGTTAAGCTACAACGACAAAAGATTAAATTTAGTTCCTCTCCTGTCAGCTACAAAGGAGAATCTGAAGTACACAGCTCCAAAATTTTTCAGAGAAAACTGGATATTTCAGTATGATTATCATATCTATTTATGCAATTTATTTATCTAATGTTTTAGAGGAAATGTGTCATATCATGGATAGTCAGAATCTCTGTAATATCCTGAGGCTCATGACCGTGTTTAAGATTTTATCATCAATGAACAATATCTGATTTAAGATCACCTGAAACTTTCTGGTTATTGTGTTGGCACAGAGAAAAAAAAAAAAGATATATGCTCACTTTATTAGGAACACCCATAGTTACAGTGTAGCTACAATGAGAGTGTTTAAAACTAGACATTTGTTGATGGGGGAAAAAAAAAATCAATATAAAAACCGGCCCTTTAGTGCTGCTGCTCAAAGAATGTATTTTGAGTTTGTTTGTTTATTGCACAATTCTGTGTTAACTCTAGAGATTGATAAGCATGACAATCCCAGGAGATCAGCAGATTATAAAAAAACTCAAACCAGCCCATTTGGCACCAAAAAACCCGCCATGATTAAAGTCATGAAGATCACATTTCTCCCTCTATTCTGAGGTGTGATGGGAACATTATCTTGCCCTGAAGAATAATTTACATCATTCTATGCATTGTACTGCTGACAGATAACTGCTTGATTAATATATATGCATGAATATAGAGGTGTATGGTTTTCCTAATAAAGTGAAAATATATAGTTTTGTTCTTTACTCTGTGGGAACACACTATAGTCTGAAAGCATTGACTGATCCCATACCAGATATTGTGTGTATTTTCATTGATGATAAAAATCTTTTTATGAGCCTCAAGATATTATAGGTCATGAGTATCTATTATATGACATATTTCCTCTAAAACATTGCTTATAGATGCCACCGTAGGCTTGTATTCGAATTTGTAGATCAATTAAATATACTCAGATAAACTGCTCTTGCAGCTTTATTTATTATAAATATTTATTACAGAAGTACACATTATGTCTAAATTTGGGTATGCAAATTAAGCAAAGGCTACAGTTACATGCAAATGAATGTGACCTTTGTGGCCTTCATGTATGACATGCTTATAAGGTCTGGAAGAATAAGAATGGAAAAAAAAATTCTCCCAGGCCTGCGATCAGCCAAATCAGAAAAGAGATGCTTAAATGCATTTGCCTCAAATTTTGATTTATGACACTTGACTAAAACATAATCGCAGGAACATCAACTCCAAGAGCAACATAATTAATTATAGACTAAAATACTCAGGTTTCGACTTGCTTGGCTTGAAAACAGATAGACCCACGAGAGTCTCATTGATATGCAAATATTGCAACAAGCGCTGACAGAAAATCCCTTCACGAAGAAGAAATATTCCACAGTAAATCATTTCCTCTTCAAACCCCATCTATTAACGCAGCTTGTGAGGAGTGCAGCCTTCCATCTCCACCCTCTTATGGTGCTCCCATTGACTCGTGCCCCCTCAAAGCACCACTTGCTGTTTTGGGCGATGCATAGCAATCAATCGGTTTGTGTCACGGGACAGGAAGGATGCTATTCGTTATTGACAGCAACTGGTGGAGCGGAGGCTGCAGTTGCTACGGTGACAGTCTGACTTGTGGCAATTTGATTACTGAATGAAGCTCTTAGCAAGTGGAAGGCTATGGAAGGTGTGTGTAAAATGGTCTCCCATCAACAACTCATTCTCTTTTCTGATAGAAGGGCCGACACAATCAGAATATCAATTTTCTTCTCCATTCTGTTTGATTTTTTATCTATCTCCCTATTTATTTATTTATTTTTATCACATGCAATATAAATCATAGTTCTTGAAAGTGTTAGGCATGCCACACATTTGAATGAGCAGGCTATGTGGGGGGAAAAAACACTCAGCTAGTTATATTTTATACATATATTCATGGGCACGTCTCCATAGCTTTACCTGTAGTTTAAAAAAAAAAAAAATACTTGCATTTGGTTCACCTGGAATACAAAAATCACAGCTGTCCTCCTTTGGAAAAGTAGCTCCACAATGATATTTTTGTAATACTTGTGATATTCTGTTCAAGCATCTTCGAAAATGAAAAAAACTTAAGGATAAATTCCACCACGCTTTTTTGAAAATGTTTTTTTTTTTTTCCTTCTTCAAACCCAATTGCACTTCTTTATGGTGCTCTCTTTAGGCTTTCGCCTTCCAAGACAAAGTTGGTGAAAACCGAGCTTTACTTTCTCCCCTATTTATTTCTGTAGCTCCAGGTGTTTGATAGATCTTTCCAAACGCTACTTACAGGAACGCTGTCTCAGTGGAATACTCCAGTTACTGTTTTGTAAAAAGGTGCTTTTATTCCTTGTAATTAGTGAAGCTAACCCAGGACTCCAACTAGGCATGCAGGTTTCCTCTCTCTCTCAGAACAGAAAGAGGATTGTGAGTCTAATTTCTCCTGCAATGAAATGAGACTTTTCCCCGAGACCACCTTTTAAAAACATAACTACGCTATTACGGAATGGCGCTTGTCAAATTTATTTTGGAGCACTGCGTTTTTTCCCCATGTCTTCCATACCGGATTTGAACTTTTACAAGTCTCCTTTCTCTGAAAAACACTTATTGCAAAAAAGGAAAAGCAGCATAACACTTACTTCTAAAAACTTATTATATATTATTGTATATAGAGAGAATCTTTATCAAGTTATGTTGATGAAAATAGTTAATATCTGATGTGCATGAACTGTAAAGCTGAATCTCACTCATGTTCCTTCACATGTGCGTTGCTTGGTTTGACATTATTCCCCAAAAAAAAGAGGGCTGTTTTTTTTCTTCCTTTTTCTGTTTGTAATTCAAGACCTCTCCAGGCAAATATATTGTATACCTGTTCAATTTTTCCATGTGAACTCTGGCACTATTGCGAACCACAGGCAACAAAAAGGACAATAATGTGGAATTTACAAAAAAAAAAAAAAAAAAAAGTAAAAAGAAAAAAAAAAGAAAATCCAAAAATGGCACTGGTAATGAAAAGAGTTTTCAGTTCTCCCTTTGGGTGCCTCTGATATTTCAACTGTACCAAAACTGGTCCTGACCATTTGCAGCTGGTTCAGCTTTCCCCTCTCCTTGAGAAACTGCACCCCTGTGCCCTAGCTGCAGCACTTTATTGTAAACATATAATTTCATCATGAACGCAGCTCAGGTTGTTGGCTGTTTGCCGCCGTTTCATTTGGAGTAAATCTGGGGATGCGGCCAACATCTGGTCTCTGTCAGAGCTAAAGGTTTCTAGCCGTTGCTCCTCAAAACCGGACTCCACTGTCAAAGAGTGGATAGAAAGCAGATCGGGCTTTAATTAATCAAAGGTTGAGCGTTAATAACAGGGCCCCATTTTCAAAATATCCTGAAATAGGCTAGATTAAAGAGATGTGGTTTAGGGAGACACATTTTACCTCAGTATACGGTGCTTTCCTGAGGTGAGAGTGATGCGTGCACAGAAAGTGTAAAAAAAAAAAAAGATTTATTACAGGTCTTTTACACAGGGCCTGCATTTCCTATAGCTCCTGATAATTACCCTGCTGTAACACATTATGTTATCCAGAACAACTTTTCATAGAGCTCTGAATTAGTCTTTAGATTCCTGCTGTGAAATCTATTAGGACAGCCCGACTTCCCCGAAGCCCAGAAGCCCTGACCATTTTATGAATGAAAACTGAAGGTGCAATTCCAGTAGCTGAACAAGTTTCTGTCCTGGTGCCTGGATGGATGGGTTCAAATAACAGATCTGCCAGAGACGCACTGTGGGCCTTTGAGTAAAACCCTAACTCCTAAGAGTATTATGTTCTTAACTTTAAGTGTCTTTGGATAAAACTACTTGCTAAACAAAAAACTACTTGGGTTCTTGGCTTTTTAACTGAAACAAAATAAATCCACAATAATAATAATAATAATAATAATAATAATAATAATAATAACAATAATATGATAATAATACAGAAACCATTCTCAAATATTTTGAGAGGGGAAAATGGATAGAGGAGCTAAAAGTCTTAAAAGGCCCTCCAGCAATAAGGAAGTTGCCGAGATAAACAGTGTGTCAACTGACCATATCATGACCACATTATTCTTTCACTCAAATGACCTCAAACAGACAGCAATAACAGTTAACCTACACCTTTCAGGATGATAGGCTTTATATCTCTCCCATAATAACACTGCACTATATCTGTGAAGACTCACAATTGAAGTCTTGCTAAAGTACAGTCAATAGTTCACATCTTACAGAGATTTATTCAAAACAAACTGGCCTTTTTATCTATGGATTGTAAGAATACAGTAATTAGAGGATCTGATTATTATATTTTAGATGTTATCGAACTGATTCCACTGTTATTCAAGAGTAAATGTTTGCAACTAATACAATTTTGACCCAAAAAACAATAATATAGGCTATTTTCTAACAATACGCTTTTTTAAAATGTGCAAGCCCTTGGAATTTAGCTGAATGTAACCAAATGACATCTGTTTCTCTACACATAACTGTTTGATACTTTTAATGTATGAATGAATAAATGTATGAATGTATTCATTCTTTCTTTCTTTCTCTCTTTCTTTCTTTCTCTCTTTCTTTCTTTCTTTCTTTCTTTCTTTCTTTCTTTCTTTCTTTCTTTCTTTCTTTCGCTATACAATTATACATAAAAAAGTGATTTCGACCAGGCAATTACTAAGGATGAATGCATGAACATGTCATGTTTGTCCCGCAAGTATCGTATTTCACCACTCACCCACATGAAAGTAAAACTTGCTGCTTGGGAAAAAAAAATTTCCTTGCATTCCACAGGATTCCAATTCTGATGCATACCTTTAGATGCCCTGTGAACCTTCCTGGCAAGCATAATAAAAACCAAAATAAATATATAATAATAGTTCGCCACCAATTAATACCCAATTTGTAATGTATTTAGATATGGTTACATCCCTACCTGAAAGGAACCTGCACATAGAGGCCGATTAAAAGTAAAAATGAATTTGAACAGTTTTCAGATTAAAACACTGCCTTTTGGTCAACTTTGTGGGGCGAATCAAAAAAACAAAAATAAACCAATTATTGCAATCACAGAGTCATATTTTTCCCCCTCTCTTATACAGGACGGCAGAGTATGTTATTATTATTGCAAACCTTTCTGTGTGAGTTATGGCACAGAACATTCCCTCCCTTTGAGAATTCGCTGGCTGTGCGCCATGGCGGCTGGAAGCCATCACAAACTCCAATTACTGTCTGTCTGTGTCAACATCTGGAAACCACTTCTGCTGTTTCGCCTGTCTGAATCCTCGTGTGAGGAAGGTTGTTGGCCTTATATAGCCAACCTATTGTGCGTGGAATGTGGGACAGCGATGTGCAGACAGGCAAGTAGGTGTCTTTTTTTGCTTGGGCTTGCTGGTGACTAATGATCTCACAGGTTTGTCTTCTGATGAGCCGCACACTGTAATTAAGAAAGATGGCAGTCAAAGTGGTGAAGTTCGGTCTCTGACTGGGAGTGTGTGCACAGGCATTGATCCCAGGTGTGAATAAGTTCAGCTAGATCGTCTTGGAGCTGTGAAGTATAGATAGTGGAAGCCAGAAGAGCTGGATGGGCCAATTCTTTCATCAAACGGAGGATCAGTGGTTAACTCAAGCTGTTAAAATAAAACACTGGCAGGGCGTTTCGTCATTTTTGAATTATTTTCTTAAATTGCACTTAAGTGTTTACAGACGATGAGCTTAGAGGGATTTCTTTCAGTTATATGTCAAAGAAAAAAAAATCTGTGGCTAATTTTCCATTTCAGTCACGCCCTCTTTCAAAGGGTTTATTTTTCTCATGTTATAAAAACCAACTAACTCTGATGTGTTTAACCCCACCCATCCCCCCTCACTGAATGGTTAGAGTAAGATTATTAAATAAATGATATGATATACACAGTTGACAGATATCAATACAATCGACCACCACTGGGAGATTTTGTATTGACATGCTATACGATGCTCTCCACAACAATCATCTAAACACCTAAGGGAATATCATCCCTCCAGTTTAACTGCAGAAAAGTGTTTAATCTGTGTCCAGGTACATTGTAGCTGTTTAAGTGACTTTTGATGATCAACACCTTGCTAAGATATTTTGTCAGGGTTTGCTTTCTCTCTCTCTCTCTCTCTCTCTCTCTCTCTCTCTCTCTCTCTCTCTCTCTCTCTCTCTCTCTCTCACACACACACACACACACACACACACACACACACACACACACACACACACACATATATATAGTAAAATATATATTATATATGATTGGCAACATATTTTTCCCCTGTCAGTGAGAGAGCTGGAATTTATTTAATGACCTGGTTTTCTCCATGAGCCAAATGGTCTGAAATGATTAGGTGATGAGACTAGGAAGGGAGATGTAAGCAACGGTGCTGAATTATGAACCAAGTAAAACAGACCTCTGCTTGAGAGAGCTTGCTTGCTAGACAGAATATTACTGTAATTGCTAGCGACACATCCATATGGATATCTCATCAAGCTGTCTGCCAAGTCCTCTGTTGAGAAAGGCAAAGCTGCATTCTTGCATTCGGGAGTCATGATGTATCAAGTTGGTCTGACTTTGGCAGCGTTTAGGGAAACACAGATGGAAAAGGTTCTGCACTCACATTGTTCCAGGACCAGCTGCACTCATTGGCCATAGCTCAGCGGTTAAAACTTATTAAACTCTGAAAGGAGAAACCAAAGAGCAGGAAGCATTTGCCACCAAAATGGCTACACAGAGGACATGCAGTTTACATCTGAATAGCTGATGCTTTCTTACTCAAAATGTAATTATTTCCTTTTTTCCTGTTTATTGGAGTATGTCAGCCTGTAATCAACGCTGTTATATATGTATAAATACAGAAATCATGTATTCTGCATCAACCTTATGCTGTTACTTATATCTATAAATGTAGACATTTGGATTTATAATCAAGGAAAAAGATATCAGAGTTTTTCAGATGGATCTCTACTGACACCTGGTGTTCATACTGACGATAAGCTTTTTTCTAGTCTGGTGGTTTACAGGACCAAAGTCACAGAGAGGGGAGGGACACTTCTGGTCCAATTAAAATGGTGGTTTAAGGCATAAATGATAACAGGCAGCAAGTGCTTGTTTTCTTACACACCATGTTCAGTGTCAAAGGGCAGGTATTAAGACAGCATTGTGATTAATCTTGGAGACTGCTAACAACATGAAAATACATAAAGTTACAGGAATATACTGTAGGTATGGAAACACACACACACACACACACACACACACACACACACACACACACACACACACACACACACACACTTTGCAATACCCTATATGGCCAGAGCTTTGTGGTATGCCTGACCATCACAACCATGTATTCTTGTTAAGCATCCAAATTCAAGATTAAGTCCCCAGGTTGTTATATGCTATTGTTATATAGATAGTGTATTGTAGTTTTGTTAATTCAGTTTCAAGAGTATTAATAAGGTTGGGTCCTGGTGTTGGTTGAGGTGGCCTAGGGTGCAGTCTTTCTCACTTCATCACAGTGGTGCTCGGTGGGGCTCTATGCAGGTCACTCAATTTCCTCCACTCCATCCATGGCAAAACCATGTCTTTATAGTGCTCTGTACACACACTTATAATTAAGGGCAAATTGTAATGTTACAGAATAGAAAGACTGCTTATGTGCGTCCAACTTCCAACTGCATCTGGCAACAGTTTAGCAAAGGAATACGAACAGGACTTTTGGCAAAGCTTTGGAAAACAGATTCAGGAAAATACACCACAATAGTTATTTTTTTTTTACTGCCAGGTAATCATCTGCTTTCATATGGTTAGGAGACTAGATCAGTGCATACTGCAGACCATAGCTCACTGAAGTCTACACAATCTGGCAAACATAACAACGCATAGAAAGTTCTGACTCAGACAGTAACCAGTCGCCTGTTGCGTAAGCGTGGTATTTTTCCACCAGCTCAGACAATCTATTCTGTCTTTGTCCTAAGCTGTAAAGGCAAACTCTGTTACACAGTTTAACTCCACACACTGAAACACATAAAGAAACACAATCAAGAATGACATGTATGCAAAAACAAAATCATAACCTAGAAATGAACATATCTTTTGTAAGGACTAAAACATGACAATGTGGTGTTATAGAAAAATGATATCCGTCATGAAGGAGTAAAACCAGTCTGAAAATATTTTGTTAGTCTTACATCATAGCCATTTTCCACTGATTAAATTAATGATTAATAATTAATTTATTAATGTTAACCCAGCCATTAGGGGGGCACAAGCCAGTGTACTCT
Source organism: Silurus aristotelis (assembly GCF_946808225.1). Lineage (NCBI taxonomy): Eukaryota > Metazoa > Chordata > Actinopteri > Siluriformes > Siluridae > Silurus > Silurus aristotelis. The sequence goes on along the minus strand of NC_139596.1, from coordinate 12,708,252 downwards.
TAGTGCCGGTCCCAAGCCCGGGTAAATGGGGAGGGTTGCGTTAGGAAGGGCATCCAGCGTAAAACATGTGCCAAATCAAATATGCGGATCACAAATGAGAATTTCATACCGGATCGGTCGAGGCCCGGGTTAACAACGACCGCCACAGGTATCGTTAGCCGACAGGGTACCGGTGGAAATTGGGCTACTGTTGGCCGAAGGAGGAGAAGGAGAGGAGGAAGGCGTCTACAGAGACGGCAGGAAAAGGAGCAGTGTAGGAGAGTAGAGGTTCGGGTTGGTACTTTAAATGTTGGTACTATGACGGGTAAAGGGAGAGAGATAGCTGATATGATGGAGAGGAGAAAGGTAGATGTGTTGTGTGTTCAGGAGACCAAGTGGAAAGGGAGTAAGGCCAGGAACATTGGAGGTGGGTTTAAACTGTTTTATCATGGTGTGGATGGGAAGAGAAATGGTGTAGGGGTGATTCTGAAGGAAGAGTACAGTAAGAGTGTAGTGGAGGTGAAGAGAGTTTCTGATAGGGTGATGATCGTGAAGGTGGAAGTTGAAGGGATGATGATAAATGTCATCAGTGCCTATGCTCCACAAGTTGGCTGTGAGATGGAGGAGAAGGCAAGATTCTGGAGTGAATTAGATGAAGTGGTAGATGGTGTACCTAGGAAAGAACGATTGGTGATTGGGGCAGACTTTAATGGGCATGTAGGTGAAGGGAACAGAGGTGATGAGGAGGTGATGGGTAGGTATGGTTTTAAGGAGAGGAATGTGGAAGGGCAGATGGTGGTAGATTTTGCTAAAAGGATGGAAATGGCAGTGGTGAACACATATTTTAAGAAGAAGGAGGATCATAGGGTGACGTATAAGAGTGGAGGAAGGTGCACACAGGTGGATTATCTTCTGTGTAGGAGATGCAACCTGAAGGAGATTGGAGACTGTAAGGTGTTGGCGGGGGACAGTGTAGCTAGACAGCATCGAATGGTGGTCTGTAGGATGGTTTTGGAGGCGAAGAAGAAGAGGAGGAAAGTAAGGTTTGAAAGAAGAATAAGATGGTGGAAACTGAAGGAGGAAGAGTGTAGTGTGAGGTTCAGGGAAGAGGTCAGACAGGGGCTTGGTGGTGGTGAAGAGGTGCCGGATGATTGGGCAACTACCGCAGGAGTGATGAGGGAGGCAGCTAGAAAAGTACTTGGTGTGACATCTGGAAATAGAAAGCAAGACAAGGAGACGTGGTGGTGGAATGAGGAAGTGCAGGAGAGCATTAGGGGAAAGAGATTGGCAAAACAGAAGTGGGATCGACAGAGTGATGAGAAAAGTAGGCAGGAGTACAAGGAGATGCGGCAGCAGGTTAAAAGGGATGTGGCGAAAGCCAAGGAAAAGGCATATGAGGAACTGTATAAGAGGTTGGACACTAAGGAAGGAGAAAAGGATTTATACCGATTGGCCAAGCAGAGGGACCGAGCTGGGAAGGATGTACTGCAAGTTAGAGCAATAAAGGATGGAGAGGGAAATGTGTTGACTAGTGAGGAGAGTGTGTTGAGAAGATGGAGGGAGTATTTTGAGCAGCTGATGAATGAGGAAAATCAGAGAGAGAGAAGGTTGGAGGATGTGGAGTTGGTGAAGCAGGATGTAGATAGGATTAGTAAGGAGGAAGTGAGAGCAGCGATTAAGAGGATGAAGAATGGAAAGTCGGTTGGACCAGATGACATACCGGTAGAAGCGTGGAGATGTTTAGGAGAGATGGCAGTGGAGTTTTTAACCAGATTGTTTAACAGGATTCTGGAAGGGGAGAGGATGCCTGAGGAATGGAGAAGGAGTGTGCTGGTACCGATCTTTAAGCATAAGGGAGATGTGCAAACCTGCAGTAACTACAGGGGAATTAAGTTGATCAGTCACACCATGAAGTTATGGGAAAGAGTAGTGGAAGCCAGGCTGAGAGAAGAGGTGACCATCTGTGAGCAACAGTATGGTTTCATGCCGAGGAAGAGCACCACAGATGCCTTATTTGCTTTGAGGATGTTGATGGAGAAGTATAGAGAAGGACAGAAGGAGCTGCATTGTGTATTTGTGGATTTAGAGAAAGCGTACGACAGGGTGCCGAGAGAGGAGTTGTGGTATTGTATGAGGAAGTCAGGTGTGTCAGAGAAGTATTTGAGGGTGGTGCAGGACATGTATGAGGACAGTGTGACGGCAGTAAAGTGTGCAGTAGGTACGACAGACTGGTTCAGGGTGAAGGTTGGACTTCATCAAGGATCGGCCCTGAGCCCTTTCCTGTTTGCAGTGGTGATGGACAGGTTGACGGACGAGGTCAGACAGGAGTCTCCCTGGACTATGATGTTTGCAGATGATATTGTGATTTGTGGTGAGAGTAGAGAGCAGGTTGAGAAGAGCCTGGAGAGGTGGAGATATGCGCTGGAGAGAAGGGGAATGAAAGTCAGTAGGAGTAAGACAGAGTACATGTGTGTGAATGAGAGGGAGGGCAGTGGAGTGATGCGGTTGCAGGGTGAAGAGGTGAAGAAGGTGGAGGAGTTCAGGTACCTGGGGTCAACAGTGCAAAGTAATGGAGAGTGTGTTAGGGAAGTAAAGAAAAGAGTGCAGGCAGGGTGGAGTGGGTGGAGAAGAGTGACAGGAGTGATTTGTGATAGAAGAGTATCTGCAAGAATGAAAGGGAAAGTTTATAGGACTGTGGTGAGACCTGCGATGTTGTATGGATTAGAGACAGTGGCATTGAGTAAAAGACAGGAGGTGGAGCTGGAGGTAGCAGAGCTGAAGATGTTGAGGTTTTCGTTGGGAGTGACGAGGATGGACAAGATTAGAAATGAGTTTATTAGAGGGACAGCACATGTAGGATGTTGTGGTGACAAGGTGAGGGAGGCGAGATTGAGATGGTTTGGACATGTGCAGAGAAGGGACATGAATTATATTGGTAGAAAAATGCTGAAGATGGAGCCACCAGGTAGGAGGAAAAGAGGAAGGCCAAGGAGGAGGTTCATGGATGTGGTGAGGGAAGACATGCAGGTAGTTGGTGTAAAAGAGGCAGATATAGAGGACAGGGTGGTATGGAGACGGATGATCCGCTGTGGCGACCCCTAATGGGAGCAGCCGAAAGAAAAAGAAGAAGAATTAATTTATTAATGTTATGCAAAACAAATTAGTTCCTCTTATAACTTATAGCAGCTATAAACAAATTCCTCTTTCTGTTTACAATGAACGACAACTTGCTGTATGACAACACACGCATGCTGTAAGATTCCTTCAATAAATATTATATAAACTCCTCCTAGCAAAAATCTTTGCAATATCAGCAGTTATGTTTTAGCAGCTTTTTTTAAATCATTTTCTTATTTGTCTTAGACACCTAATGCAGATCATTCACTGTTCAAGTCAATCTGATATGAGACTTTAACAGTGCTCTTCCTTATCGTATACTATAACAATTTATACGTTTCGGTTAGCGTTATGTCTTATTATTAATAATACAGTTGTGCAGCACCAAACTAGCAGTTCCATAGAATCCTGGTAATGCTAATAAAAAAATAATAATACAATAATAATAATCATAATATAATATTACAAACAAAAACAGACTGTAATGTCTAGCCAGTCACTGCCATCTGGTGGTTGATTGGATCAACATAACATTTTAAACCTAAAAAACATCCCTTATTTCTTCACTTGTTGTTCAATCTTATATGTAAAACCTAGATCTTTTTTGCTTAACGACTGATGCAGATCCACTAATAACCTCTGGCTTTAATAGACCAAATCTATTACATTTATTTATTAAATTAGAGGTTATAACTCTTAACAGTTAACCAGTCATAGACATAGTTGATTTTAAAGAGTCCTTAAAATGTAATCATGGTCCCTATCCTGTGCTGCTCGTAGCACCACTTTATATTTTTTCAGAAATATAGTGGACACAGGATTTAAGGAATTTTTGGCCAAAAAAGGCTAGTGGCTATCTACTTTAATGCAGCTTTCAGAAATTCTACAGAAGGAAGCACCTTAAATGGACCAAGACACTTTTTAATTTTAGACATGCAGACTGTGCAAATTGTTTTTATATCTGACTGAGATCCCATCACAGTGTCAGCCAGGCCGTAACCTCCAGAGGGGGGTACCTCTGCTCACATCAGTCTCTGATCACAACACATGCTATGTGCTCTTTAGTAACATGCAGACACAAAGTTACAAAGCCTTTAGTACCTATAAAAATAATAGTATCCTATTGCTAACTTGTTCATAGCACTCAGAATACTGCTCACTGACGAAGCATTTTCTTCTTCGTCTTTGTCCTCTACTACTGTGTACTCTACTATTATTTTGCACGAAGAATGACCGTGAAGACGACTGAAAACAGTGATATGGTTTATGGTTCTTTTTACTCAATATTAATGAAATTCTGTTATTCATGAATATTTCTGCTATTTCAGTTTAATACTTTGCTTTCGTTCCAATTTGAACACTTTTATTCAGTGTTTGTTCATTCAGATAATGCTTCTATCCGCGTATTGCCTTATTCTGCATAATTTGGTATTTATCTTTTTCACTTTATGACACTCTGATATTAGGATTCTTCTATGACCTCAAGCCTTCACTACTCTGTTGATAATTTAATTAGCATGTGTAAAATTCCACCTCTGTCAATACTAAAACCTGAACATGACCAGTTTCTACATCTCAGATCCTGTTTATGCAAACTGTCATGAACTAAAGGTATAGTGAGTGTGGAAAAATACAAAATGCTTCAGGCACAAGGCGAAATGCACCAGTTGCATGCGGGCTTACAGTGGAAGGTTACTGAAACCGAGTTGCTTAGCAAGCCCACAACAGCTGTAAATATCTTTCAAATGCTCTGTACTCATGAATTTAACTGCAAAATAACAGATTCTGATTTCTTGTGCAAAATAAACAGTAACCTGTCTATCTGAGCAAATTCACTAATATTAGCATGGAAATAATGGGCATTTTTCTTCTCTCCTTTTATCACTTTTTTTTGGGCCAAGTATTCCTACTGTAATATTTCTTTTGCAACCAAATCATTGTAAGCCTTTTCATTTTTGCTTGTATTATACAATATATTTATATATTCATATTCCTCATATGTACAGTTAAACTCAAACCAAAAAGGTTTGTATTTCAAGCAAAAGGCACTTTAACAAGGTTATTTTCTCCCTAAATCTTCACATACAAATTACATGATTCATCTTGGTTTAATTTTTACATCATTGAATTTCTAAAGCGTTCCCAAACTTCTTAAGTGAATGACTCCAAATGGACTCTGGTGATGGAAATGAATTGAGGCCTTCACTATATTTATTTGAAGCTCCTAATTATAGCTGAGAACTATAGTAATAATTGTATGTGAACTTTTCATCTCTGTTAATACTGAACATGACCAATTACAAGATCCAAAGTCCTGTTCACCAACACATCTATAGGTACACTGAGAGTGTGGAAAAATACAAACTGCTTGAGGCACAGGACTAAATGCACCAGTTGCATGCTGGCTCACATGGCTACAGAAACTGAATTGAGTTGCCAAGCAAGCCCACTGCGGCTTTAAATATGTAAAAAATGTACTGACATCTGTTTGGGCTGATCCACTGCATTCTATATACAGTGCCCTCTGATAATATAGTTTTTTGCTGTACATTTGGGTTTAACATTAAAAGATAAATGAGACTAAGGGCAGCATACAACATTTTACCTTTTGTAAAAATCCATCCATTTACAATTTCAGCATGTGGCAGACACCCTTATCCAAAGCGAATAAAGATACTCATTACATTAATGCAATTTTGCCAGATGCCGTTATCCAGAGTGACTTACAATCATCTAATTTTTATGCAGTTGAGAAGTTATCAATTATCAAAGTGATAAAAAGAAATATTACAACATGTTACTGACATGTGCCCTGTTTGATTCATTGTCATAGCTGTGAGTGACTATTCTTGATCTCTTTATTTCTTATGTGAAGACTGTATTTGTTGTTAAAGAAAAAAGGATAAAACCACATGAAGACCAAAAAGCTGTCTATGAGAGAAAAGCAAGCCATTTTGGAGCTGAGGAACTAACAAGACCATGAACACCTTGGCCAAAAAAAGCAGTTAATTAAAAACACTGAGTAGGGAAGCAGCTATAGATTCTGTCTCTTTCTCATATTTATTCACTGATCTCAAAACCAAAAGTCTTTAAACTAACGAATATAAAATAATTGGTTTTTCAGTTCCAATAGTTTTGAAGGAGAAAGTTTGGGTTTTTTTTTTTTTGCTTGATTTTATTTGATCTATAATTCATTTGAAATATTTTGTAGTTTTGCAGCGGTTTTAAGAATTTTAGCCAATAACTGCAGTTTGTTCTAAGGCAACATATTATAATCTTTAGACTAGAGCTGTATATGTACTTTATATGTATATTTTGTCAAGTTTATGAAGAAGCCACATGGGTAACCGTTCCAGCCATCCATGAATCTTCTTAAATGCTGAGATTGATTGAAAATATTGGTTCGGAAATTGTGCTATTTGTAAAAGATACTCTGACTAATGCTTCTGTTTTACAGTTTAGCAGTTATTTAATCACATTTGTTCAGGTTTTCTGAATTGTCCTCTTTGGTCAGTGTTTACTGTACTTTATCTGGTTTAACATATTTATTGTATATTTATTTTCCTGACTTTGCATCTGTTTAAAATGTTAACACTTTTTCACTTCATGTAGCTCTTTGATAAGCACTCCAGTGTTGTTGTTTTAGATTATGGTACATTAAAACAATAATGTGCGTACAAGAATACGATGAAGGTAAAGTTGCATTGAATTTGTCATAAAATTCAGATTTACTCTCTGTATTTAATGACTTTGCTAAAAGCAAACCTTTTGACAAGCACATGGCCAAAAGTTTGTGGACACTTGACCGTCACATGCATGTGTGGTTCTTCCCCAAACTGGTGTCAGAAAGTTGGAAACACATCATTGCCTTAAACATCTTTGAAAGTTACAGCATTACAATTCCCCTTTACTAAAACTACGAGGCCCAAAACCTGTTCCAGCATGACAATGCCCCTGAGAAGGCCATCAAGACATTTGTCAAGGTTAGAGTCGGTCCCAAGCCCGGATAAATTGGGGAGGGTTGCGTTAGGAAGGGCATCCAGCGTAAAACATGTGCCAAATCAAACGTGCGGAGGATCCGCTGTGGCGACCCCTAACGGGAGAAGCCGAAAAGAAAGAAAAAGTGGAAGAACTTAAGTGTCCTTCACAGAGCCTCCCTACTGAACATTTTTATTATGAACTGGACAGATGAATGTACCCCAGGATTACTCACCCAATGCCAGTGTCTGACCTCATTAATACTCTTGTGAATGAATGGGCAAATAAATACAGCCATGTTCCAAAATCTAGTGTACATTCTTCCCAGAAGAGTGGAGGCTGTAAAAGCAAGAATGGGATGGGATTCAAAAAGCATGGTCATAAATTGTAAAGGTTATTTTTAGAGGAACCAGTGACGTGCACAAGAAATAGTTTTTACTACTAATGTGCACTAATGTAGTCTTTATGAGGATTTGTAAGACAAATGGCAAACTGGAAGAATATAAGATTTTTTTTTTTTAGTGTTTTCACATCTGAAATACAAACCAGTTTCAGCAACACTTTACAATTGTGTAACATTGTTTGGTGTGGAAAATGGACCATCACATATCATATAATGTGAGATATAATATTAAAAGTCACACATCCTAAAAACAGTAGTATGTCCCATTGCTTAGTAAGCATTCAAGATATGCAATAATCTACAATAGCATGCAACATCTCTGCTTATAAGGATGCCTGATCTCTACACTTTGAGGAATGCTTGATCATGTACAATCTTGGAAAATAAACAGGGGTAAGCTAGGGGGAAATGGGGGAGGAGATATCGGCTTGGTTACTGAGCAGAAGGGCATGCTTTGGTTCTTAATCCTTTGTACCCTGGGATACCAAATATTGACTGATCCTACGCTCTGACCTTAAAATCCTAAGAATGGGATATGCAAAGGGAGGCATTTACTGTGCTTATTGTACAAATAACATTATGTAAAAGCAATGACAACGTTTTTTTATCATTATTAACTTGAAATGACTTAAATTATAGCACACCTTGTATCTGACCCATGTTTTGTGACAAGGTCTATTGTTAAAATTGGCGAAACAAATACAATTGAAACATAGATCAGAATTTTAGAATGATGCCAACATGGATTATAGATTATCCAGCAGAACGATCCGGTCCATACTAAAACCTGGACGTGACCAGTTTCCAGATCTAAGGTAGTGTTCATGCAGACTGACATGACTAACTGTATAGTGAGAGTGTGGAAAAACACAAATGGCTTCAGGCTAAATGCTCTAATTGCAAGTTGGCTCGCCTTGGCAGGCTACTAAAAGTGAAGAGTGGCCACTACAGCTGTAACGATGCACAAACAAAACTTTGCATGAAATCCAATACAGTGTACCAATGCAAAACGGCATGCTAATATATTAATATTATAGATTTTTGTTAAAATCTGTTTGCTTTGGGAAACATATGATATGCTGTAAGCTAGAATTTGAGCAATATGTATTAAGGTGCGTCAATCAGAATTGTGAGGTCAACAGGATCTCCATGTCCTTTGAACATCTTAAATAAATACATTAAAACCAGTTTAAATAGAATGCATGAAAGCACCAAAGATGTCATGTGTTTTCACTAAAGCCATTTAAGCCTGTCAATCAGGCCGCTGCTATTGTAAAAAAGAATGTCACATATGCGCTATATATATTCCCCAGTGTGGCTTAATCCAAAGAGTATGCTTCTAAAGACAAACTTACAGGTCGGCTATATGCACAAAGTGACATGACCTTTTTTTTTTTGCAATAACACTACAGTGGATTATCATTGTGTTGAATTGGTATCTATTTAAATAAGCATTAGGTGTGTTTGTAGCTACCTCCCAAATGATCACCAAACAAATGTATAAAAGGCACCTGAAACAAAAATAGATCCTGTTAGACCTTCAATATTCGAAGTATAAATCAAAATGATCACGTGTTCTGTCGTGTAGTAACATTAACTTTCAAAAGCCGCTTTGATATTTGGATACATAATTTTATATGTTTGAAATTTATTAGGTGCACGTTGAGTGTTTCCACAAATCAAATCAAACAAATCAAAACCTATTTATAAAACGTGTCATTTTTTCCTGACCAGAGCATAAATATATATACATCAATGTAAGCTTTACACATGGTCTATCTATAGGAAAGGCTTCAATTATGAGTATTCCTGGGACATCAATATATTAAAATTTGTATATTTAACCATATAAGTAAACATCAAACATTCTGCATTTATGTTATTAAAATTTTTCTATCGCTTCTATTGTTTAACTATAAATATTATATATATATATATATATATATATATATATATATATATATATATATATATATATATATATATATATATATATTTCTTTATAATAAATAAATATTATATACATTTGAATAATATAAATATGAATCTGTATGAATATGAGAATCTTTGAATATGTTTTATACTCAAAACTTTAGATTTTTTTTTTGGCAAATTATTGCCTCGTAGCTCCAGTGGTAAAGACGTCAGTTGTATGTGATTTATGCAGCTGCATTTTTGCTGCACCGTCGTCTACTCTTTATGTAAATCTAGCATGTATTATTATGATGAGGATGATGAGCATTATTGCAGCAAACATCTAAATAATCAGTTCAGTTTTGTACTGATTAATTTATGGCCACTAACATTTATATAGTAGTTTAAAAACTGAAAAACTGCAACTCACTTATAGCCGATCCACCTTTTCTTATTTTACACACCACCCCTTTGCTGCACTTCCTCCACTGGCTTGAAACGTTGATGCTTGCCTACAAAGCCAAAAATGGACCCTAATATTAAAGCACTTATTGGACAGCAAAATGCACTATACTCCTTTAAATCCTTTAATATTAGTTGGTTGAACCCATCATCTCTCAGGGTACAAGGAAGGCATGCATTAAGACTATATATATGGTACCTAGGTGGTAACGTTCCTGGATTTTTGAACTGCTGTGCCGCTAGCAGTCTACAACTAAGGATTTAAGTCTCCTATGAGGAGATTTTGACACTCTGGATAAAGACATCTGGTCTCCACTCACGTGAATGTCAGGTAAAATTGGATTATTAAAGATTGAATAAACACAGACCAAAGAAAAATATTAACATATGCACCTCATATGTGCCATGTGTTATTTTGGTTCATCAGCAAGACATCCATGCAACCATCCATAAAACCAAATTGGTAGCTCTATGCAACTTAAACGGTGTATTAACAAAATCAGAACATGCAGAACCTTGTCTGTGCATTATAGGGTTAGTATGGAGAGCCTGGAGGACATTTAGGCGTTATCTGTCTTGTTTCCTGATTTGCATTTGTGTTGAAAAAGGAGGAGCTTGCATTTTACATGCACAATATAAAGCCTGGTCAGCAGCTATTTCACAGTAACTGATTTTTGCAAGGAAAAAAAAACTAATGCAATTTTTGACTGTAAAACAACTTTCAAGGTAAGGTTCCAGTTTTTAAGATCTTCTAATATTGCAATTAAATACATTATGGTTAATTAATTATATTAATATACAGTAAAAATTGAGTTTCTCTCTGAAATAATTAGTTTCAATTTCTATTGCAGGACATATTTCCATTGCTAAACACTGTAAGGTAAGGCAACTAAATAACATACATTATATTCATTATACATTCATATGCAGTGTTAAACATGCATAAATAAAAAACAATCCAGCATTTTAATTTTATGTTAACCATGTTATTTAAATTGTATTTAATTTTGCTTGTACTTTGATTTACAGAAATCAAATCTTATTTTCACAAGCTCTATGGGGTTGAGGATAGGCCAGCGAGATCAAGCTAGATGATGTCTTAAAAATGCTTAAAATCATACTTTTGCTTTCTTTTGTCTTTGGTTTTTGGATGAAATGTTTGCCTTTCATTGCAAATAAATTAATAACTAAACCCTGTTAAGCAAAAATTGGATTTACTTGGTTAAATTATTAGAACTTGTTTGAACATTGAAAAACAGTCCAATTGAGTTAAATTATTTGTGTGTGTGTGAAATTTTTCAGTATGTATGTGACATTTAAATTGATTAAATACTAATACCACTAATAATTGTACTACTATTAGTAAGTGACACCTAAACAGTAATATATTTATCCGATAATTATAGATAGGTTGAACATTTGGGCTGATTCAATTGATGAAGTTCAATTGCTTAATTTTAGCGGTACAAAAGGCACTATTTGCTTTTAAAGGCACACCACATTCAAGTCATGAATCTTTTATTGTAATTTTAACCATATATAGCTGACACAGTACACAATAAAATGAGACAACATTTCTCCAGAACCCTGGTGCTACATAACACAACAGGAAAAAAAACATAGCGCTACAAGAACACAGAGCTAAGGACTAACTTGTTTCCCAAATATACACTTAATGTTCATATATAGCTCACAAAAACTGTACCAAACTCCTTACCCCTCTTAACTTACTAAGAAGATTGCTAATATATGATGTATTTGGCAGGAGCTGCAGCCCCTCATGGCTAACACAGTTCTACAGACAGCAGTGCAGAAGTCATCACATCTGCAGCAGAATGAGCAACAACACTCACAAACTGACTCATCAAACTATCAGAAGATCAGAATCAAACTCTCACGCTTTGTTTCTTATTTCTCTGGAGACATGGCTCCGTATAGCGAGTGGATGAAAGGTAGGATGTAGTTAAGATTATTGACAGATTTATGGCATGACATTTTCCATAATAATAACTAATATACAACAACAACAACAACAACAACAAAAAAACATTAAAAAAAGCTTTCTGGTTTATCTGTAACATAAGCTGTGTTAGTTTTTGTTTAATTACAAAGGAGACACTGTGGAAGAAATGATTGTTTATAACCAACAGGATAACAGGAGCTAACGTGTTTCCTCAATTGTTTACTACAATAAACATATAAATGAAAACTAAAAGAAAATGTAATTTCTATTTTTAAGGAAAATATTCCAAACTAACTAAAATTAGAAACCTACTATTGATTTAGTTTTTCTCCATATAACAGAATGTCCCAAAATGTTTTTATTCTTCTGTGCAAGATCTTTGCAAGCTTTTTCTTTATATTTAACATGACAGCTATTTTTTCTTTGTCTTTTTTAATAACTGAATACTTTTTATTTTATAATGGGATGATTTTCTTATTAGACTAATAAGAAAATCATATAATAACGCACTAATACGAGTTATATCAATATTATAACAACGGATCTATAACATCTGGTTATGTGTCTAGTGCACAAAGTATACAAGAGAGCAAGGGATATTCCCATACTAAAGAAACCCACTCTGGATATTCGAGACATCAGCAACTACTGACAAATTACAATGATCAACCTCTTTCCTTCACAAAACAACCTTCAAGATCCTAATTATTATGGCTTAAACAGAGCAAAATCCCCCAAAACCGCCCCCTTCTTCTATCTAGAAACAAATTCATCCGTTTCTATCTTGTTTTAGCTTGTTCAGTCCCTCGACATTTTAAGATTGGATTACTAAAGCCTGTTCCTGGCTGGTTTGCCCCCGAACACCTCTGCATTGTTATATTCACTCTACTGGATTTCTGTAGCTGCCTGAATCAGATTTAAAGTCAAAAATGGACCCATCTACCTAAAAGCACTTACACATACCCTGTACTGCACCATGCTCTCTCGGATCATCAAGCACTGATTGACTGTTCGTGCCATCTCTCAGACTCTTCCCTATTCCGGCATCAACGAGACGGAATGAATTTCAGCTGGAGTCCAAAGACCTAGCACTTTCTGAACTACCTTTCTGACTACATTGTATTAATTCCCTAGATCTCAATCCGATCAAGCATCTGTGGGATATGTGGGACAAACCAGACAAACGCATCAAAGCACTAATTCACAGCACAAGGAGGACTATTACAAATATTAAGCAGGCTTAGTGGTTTTACTTTTATGGATGATTGGTGTAGACTCTTAGAGAAAATGTTTCCTCACAGGTTTATCGTATTAGTAGCCCTTAAAGGGTTTAATACCTGAACCTGTGTTATTCATTGCTTTGTCCAGGACAGTGCATCTTACTTCAGATTTTTGATTGGGTGCTGAGAGGCACGGCACAGGTCATGTTCATCAACAACCCCCTGAGTGGGCTGATCATCTACGTTGGACTCATCCTCCAGAATAGATGGTGGGCTCTTAATGGCTTTTTAGGCACCTTGTTTGCCACAATCTCGGCCCTCATTCTTCAACAAAACAGGTATTTCAAAACTGCAATTCATATAGAATCATAAATTAAGAATTGTTTACAGCTGGTCAATGCAATTTCCATTTAACTTTCTCTCAGAGGGGCAATTGCAGCAGGCCTGTATGGGTACAATGGAATCTTGGTTGGTCTTCTAATGGCAGTCTTCTCCAGTGCAGGGGACTGGTACTGGTGGCTACTGCTGCCCAACATCTTTATGTCAATGGCATGGTAAGTTACAGGCACACTATTAAAGTGTGCATTCCGTTAAACAGGTTAACAATGAAATATAGAACAGATATACCCAAAATAAATAATGTCCACACTATCCACAAGCAGGACATCTTATTTTTTTTTGTAAAGGAAGCAGTGAAAACTTCTTAATTGTGCTGTCATGGTTTGAACCAAATAGCATTTATAAATTCACTATAAAGACACTTAGACACATATACACATATGTATATTCAGTGAAATTTAGGGTGATATTTTGCCACCAGACAAAACCAATTCAAAACAGATGATATCAACCACATATCTTTCAATAGCTAATTAAAGATTGCATGTAATAATATTTCAGTTTTGGCACTAAGTTAGACATGATTGAGTGCAGAAATGCTACATTATAAGATTACATTAAATTTTTCATTTAATCTTCTCCCGCTTATCTGTAATTCGGGTCGCGGGGGCAGCAGTCTAAGCAGATTCCCCAGACACTTCTCCGTGTCCAGGGATCGGGCTGTCAAGGCCCCCGCCTTCGACTGCTGCCCAATCCTCTCAGCACCGGTCCCTTACGGTCCCTCCTGCAGGTGGTGAGACCACGGGAAGGAGATTACATTACATCACATTGAAATTCTTTCTTCGCATATCCCAGCTTGTTCGAAAGCTGGTGCCAGTGCTATTAATAATACAGTGCCCGACTGGCAGCTTGGTAATACCAGGGTTGAACCCCAACCTTCTGATTGGTAACCCAGAACCTTAACCACTGAACAACCACTCTCCCTTACCCCTTGGTCATGGGAAAGCCACAGTATCTTTATCTGTTATCAAACCATGATTAGCTAGCATGGAGTATTATTATAGGAATATGTATTAAACGTTCTTTCGGCTTCTCCCATTAGGGGTCGCCACAGCAGATCATCCGTATTTGTGATCCGCATGTTCGATTTGGCACATGTTTTTACGCTGGATGCCCTTCCTAAAGCAACCCTCCCCATTTATCCGGGCTTGGGACTGGCACTAAGAGTGCACTGGCTTGTGCAACCATAATGGCCTGGGTTGGTTTCCTGACCGGGAATCGAATCCTAACCACTAGACTACCAGGGAACCCTATAGGAATATGTATTAAGAATACATTTCAAGAATGAAAAATTTAAATCACCATTTTCCTATACAGGACACCAGACTTATTACCATGCTGGAAAATATTCTTTATAAAAAATTGCATTGTGATCAGTTACTTACCTGTCAGTCAGTGTAGATTGCAATAAAGAAATGATGTCAGTATATCTGTACTAAACATTTAAAACTCTATTGAGCAGTGACTTGAGTCATTCCTGATAATAAATATCTTGAGTATTTAATCTCTTACAGCCCAATCATCTCTAGTGCTCTGGCTTCTATCAACAGTCGGTGGGATCTGCCAGTTTTAAACCTGCCTTTTAACATTCTGGTCTCTCTTCATATGGTAGCTACCGGCCACTACAACCTCTATTTCCCCCAGGTCCTCATCCAGCCAAGCAACTCCTTCCCCAATATCACATGGTCTGAACTGGATTATGCTTTGGTAAGATCAGGAACCTTCCTGGAAGGATGATGACTTAACATGTTTTTAATGCTGGAAGATATGGTTTTTGCAAGTACTTTTGTCCAGACATAAATCATTTAACGGGTTTTTGGATTTCTCTAAAAAAAAAAAAAGCTGTTTTTTCAACAAACATTATATTATGCTGCCATTCAAAATTATTCATTGCAGCATTTATGAACAGCATTTTAAATCATGTGCTCTTGACACACACATGAACTCTATTTCAGCTCTTCCGCTCCATTCCTGTGGGCATTGGGCAGGTCTATGGTTGTGACAATCCTTGGACAGGCGGCATATTCATTGTAGCCCTGTTTATCTCTTCACCAATAATGTGCTCACATGCCGTTATTGGTTCAGCTATTGGGATGGTATCAGGTAAAAACTCATTTATGCATGTTTCATTTGAATATCCTAAAGATTAAGGTTAAGCAAATCTGTCCCTTTGTAATAATATGACCTGATAAAACAAACCTAAGCAATCTAGAATGACTAAGTAATAAAATATTGGTGAATTCTCGATTCTGTCATTTTCTTATTTTAGGTCTCGCTCTTGCTGCACCATTCCAGAGTATTTACCTTGGACTGTGGGGATACAACTGTGCATTGGCCTGTATTGCAATTGGTGGAATCTACTATGCCCTCACGTGGCAGGTCCATCTACTGTCTATAGTCTGTGGTATGATACCCATCAGAACCATTTCATTATTCTAATTCTAAATGATTCTACTTATCTAAGAATCATTGTTGGTTTTATCAGATACCAATTGCCATTCTCATTTCCTCTTTAGCATTTTTCTGTGCATATCTTGGTGCTGCAGTTGGAAATGTGATGGCTACTGTAAGTATCTTGTTATTCACAATGGTTATACCTCCAGTTGAAGTATTTCAATATTTTATTTAGAAATCCTTTTTTAATGCTTCAACAGTTCGGACTTCCAGCATGCACTTGGCCCTTCTGTCTGTCTGTACTCACTTTCCTCTTAATCACCACGGAAACCAAAACCATCTACAAGTTGCCTCTTTGCATAGTTACTTACCCTGAGAAAAACCTCATGTTCTACTGTAAGATGAAGAGGGAGATGAAGGCAGAAGAGGAGATGCTGCAGGAGAAAGAAAACGAGGTGCAAATCACAAAAAACACTGATGTAAAAATTATGATGGAGGGCAAAGGAAAAGAGCAGCAGGACGTCTGCACGGAAATATGTCGAGGGCAGCATTCAGAGAACCTGTACATTACTAAAAACACTATGACAACTACAATACAATTTTAAATGAAAAATAAATTACATTCCAGACCAGAATGCAAATGCAAATTATCACAATATACATAAGTATCTATATTTCCATTCATGCCATCTAGCACCCACTCTCCCCTATATTTACTTTGTGACAATCAAACAGTTATAAATATGTATGGCTGCATAATTGAATATTTATTTTTATATTATGCGTATATTAAATCTTTCTATTTACATATTTGGGGCTATTTTTCTATTCATATAAACATGTTTGCACTTTATGTAGCTTTATGTTGTGTGTTGTAGCTCTATGATGTTTAGTGTAGCACCAGGGTTCTGGAGAAACGTTGTTTGGTTTTTACTTTGTACTGTGTACCACTGTGTAGAGTAGAAATGACAATAAAAACCACTTGACTTGACTATATTGGCATTTTAAAGGTTAAACACAGAGTCGAGCTGTACTTCGATGTATGTATATATGTGAATTGATTATTGTTTTGTTACATTTATTGTACATAATTATTAAACTTTATTCAGTTTAATCACTGCCAGTGTTTGTACTTTGATGTATGTAACTTAAAATAACATTAAAAACAAACGTTTCTCAACGATGTCCATGAAAACACACGCCACTAGGGGGCGTGTGAGTCCATGCTCAGACTTACTCAAACAGGTTGAAAATTCTGTAGTTATTAAAGAGGCAAAAAAAAAAAAAAAAAAAAACAAGACAAAAAATAAATAAATGTAAACTAAATCTTAGAAAATATTCAAAAGTACAACAGTAAGTCCACCACACAAAAAGGTAAAAAAAAGCAAAATCTTCTAAGAACATTTAAACAGTGTCTTTTTCTCAGAGAACTTACACAGTGCACCTCAAGACAGGGCTGGAGACACAGGGAAGGAGCTGCCAAAGAGTAACTGCATAATGTCATGAACCCAGCAAAGAAGTAATGATCCACAGGTGGAGACAATGCAAAACTAGTTTAGTTTAAAGGAACACACTGGTGCCATCTGGTGGGGGAACAAAAGAAAGACATGGACGGAGGGGAAAAA
Organism: Silurus aristotelis; assembly: GCF_946808225.1. Taxonomy (NCBI): domain Eukaryota; kingdom Metazoa; phylum Chordata; class Actinopteri; order Siluriformes; family Siluridae; genus Silurus; species Silurus aristotelis. Next base: position 12,690,798 of record NC_139596.1, on the reverse strand, counting down.
AAGTCCCTCAAATCCTAACTCACTATATGATTCAAAGGTATTGGGATATCTGACTTTTCCAGCCATATGTGACCCTTCCCCAAACTTACCACGATGATGGAGGCTCACAAATATATATATATATATATATATATATATATATATATATATATATATATATATATATATATATATATATATATATATATATATATAGAGAGAGAGAGAGAGAGAGAGAGAGAGAGAGAGAGAGAGAGAGATAGAGAGAGAGAGATAGATAGATAGATAGATAGATAGATAGATAGATAGATAGATAGATAGATAGATAGATAGATAGATAGATAGAATATTTAATTTAGAAAAGATTATCATTATTACTTTAAAGATCTATTAAACTTAAAGCTGATGTTCATGTTTTTATCTTCCAGTTTCTTTTGCAGCAGTAAAATATCTTCTGTGTGTGATCATCTGAAGCGCATGTACAGCTCATGTAGAATAAAATAGCCTTCTTTGATCTAAAAAATATGACACAATAGCAAGTCAAGTCAAGTCAAGTTTATTTGTATAGCGCTTTTCACAACAGACATTGTCTCAAACACAGTGCACTGTATAAAAAAGTCCTCTAGTCTGGACTGTTATGATTCCTTAATGTATTGATGCTCCAGAAGCTGCATAAATAAACTCAATTTGGTCTGGAATGCAGCAGCCTTGCTAAAAACAGAAGTTTGGATCACACCAACCCCATTATGGAAGCCTCTCCTTTTAGCAAGGTCACTAAACACTTCATCAGCAGATTCTCCGGATGTTGCTGCAACCTGCCCCTTCTAAAGCTGCAGCACTGTTGGACCCTCTGTGCACCAGATCAATGCTCACTCTGTGCTTTGACCTCAAATTCCTAACAATGATATTGGTGAAGACAGTATTTCACTGTAATGTAGTAAACCCTAATAGTGTGAGGAACACATTAATAGAGGGTTTACACAAATTTGTTTAAGAATCCTAGGTATAATAATCCTATAACGTGGTATTTTATTAAATATTTTGATACAACAGTACAGTTATGAAACGCAAATAACGAATGCTTTTGTTTGTTAGGGATAGATGCTAAAATATTTAATATAATTGGTTTTAATAAATATGTCAGAACAATGAAAAGAAATGACTTGCTGTCACTAATGCCACTTAAGCCTGTCATTCAATAGTATATTACTCATAACTGTTATGTGTCTAAAGTGAAGTTGGCTACACACTCAAGGGTATAATGACATGAAAGTAAATTTTCATTATGTTAATTTATTTTCTATTTAACTAAATATCTACTTGGAAAATACCTAAAAACTGGCCAATAAATATATGTTTAAAAGGCACCTGAAACAACAAGTGATCCTGTTAGACTAATGCAATAGTAGTTTGCTTTTACATATACACCAAATTACAGCTTTAAAAAGGCTGCTTCTTGCTGTGATTCTTGTTTTCCATGAATAATGTAAAAATATTTTAATTACAAAATGATATCCATATAAAATATTAACATATACAAAGGTGCATTTACAAAATATACAATGGTAAAGAGCCATTAAACATGCAGCATAGAAACAACTGGACAAGACAAATGCAAAAATGAGTCAAGTAGAAAAAACGAAAACACAGAAAAACCATCCAAATATGCATGGCACACAAATCACATGACTTGACAGGTAAACTTAAAGAAAACTATTTTAGGCTTTTTGGCTTTTGCACAGACAACATAAATATTCACATACCTTACATACATACCTTACATACCTTACATACCTTACATACATACATACATACATACATACATACATACATACATACATACATACCTCTACAATGCTCCTCCATGGCCTTGGATTCTGGAAATGAAAGTGGGGACTCCCACTTCCTTTAGCAGGGGTCACCTCTTCAAGCAGAACTGTCCCATAGACAATGAGCAGGTAAGTCAGCTGTTGTAGTTTTTCCCTAAACTTCCCCTGAAGGTTAGAATAACGTGCAGGATGGTCTATTTGTTTAGGGTCTGTAAGACTTTTGCTTGATCCTGACCAAAAGGTCGGCCCTCCCAGAGAACACAGCATGGATGCCCGAGAGTGCAGGGTGTGTGCCCTGTAGGTGCCCGAGGCAACAAGGACATCAAAAGAACTCTTTACGACACAACACGTTTCCTCCAGGACTCACGGCAGGGGACCAAGACCCCGCAACACCCCTCTCGAGAACCAGAACTTTATCTGGAATACGGTAGGCTCCCCAGAGAGCTACCCTTGGTCTTCAAACACCACATCTCCATACAAATGGTAGATCTGCAGACAAATGTCTGACCCCTCTACCCCTCCTTTTCTTGTTACATTCTCAAACACAGGACATTCTACAACACGTTAGATGATTATGTGTAAGAAAGGTCATATCACGTGTAAATAACGATGGAAAATGTTCGATTCATTTCATTACAAAGGTTTTATCCCGACTGGTGCACAGGTCCCATTCCAACAGCAATAAAACTTCTTCTTCTTCTTTTTTTTCCGGCTTCTCCCATTAGGGGTCGCCACAGTGGATCATCCGTCTCCACACCCCCCTGTCTACATCTGCCTCTTTCACACCAACTACCTGCATGTCTTCCCTCACCACATCCATGAACCTCCTCCTTGGCCTTCCTCTTTTCCTCCTACCTGGTGGCTCCATCTTCAGCATTTTTCTACCAATATGATTCATGTCCCTTCTCTGCACATGTCCAAACCATCTCAATCTCGCCTCCCTCACCTTGTCACCAAAACATCCTACATGTGCTGTCCCTCTAATAAACTAATTTCTAATCTTGTCCATCCTCGTCACTCCCAACGAAAACCTTAACATCTTCAGCTCTGCTACCTCCAGCTCCACCTCCTGTCTTTTACTCAATGCCACTGTCTCTAATCCATACAACATCGCAGGTCTCACCACAGTCCTATAAACTTTCCCTTTCATTCTTGCAGATACTCTACTATCACAAATCACTCCTGTCACTCTTCTCCACCCACTCCACCCTGCCTGCACTCTTTTCTGTACTTCTCTAACACACTCTCCATTACTTTGCACTGTTGACCCCAGGTACCTGAACTCCTCCACCTTCTCCACCTCTTCTCCCTGCAACCGCATCACTCCACTGCCCTCCCTCTCATTCACACACATGTACTCTGTCTTACTCCGACTGACTTTCATTCCCCTTCTCTCCAGCGCATATCTCCACCTCTCCAGGCTCTTCTCAACCTGCTCTCTACTCTCACCACAAATCACAATATCATCTGCAAACATCATAGTCCAGGGAGACTCCTGGCTGACCTCGTCCGTCAACCTGTCCATCACCACTGCAAACAGGAAAGGGCTCAGGGCCGATTCTTGATGCAGTCCAACCTTCACCCTGAACCAGTCTGTCGTACCTACTGCACACTTCACTGCCGTCACACTGTCCTCATACATGTCCTGCACCACCCTCACATACTTCTCTGACACACCTGACTTCCTCATACAATACCACAACTCCTCTCTCAGCACCCTGTCGTACGCTTTCTCTTAATCTACAAATACACAATGCAATTCCTTCTGTCCTTCTCTATACTTCTCCATCAACATCCTCAAAGCAAATAAGGCATCTGTGGTGCTTTTCCTCGGCATGAAACCATACTGTTGCTCACAGATGGTCACCTCTTCTCTCAGCCTGGCTTCCACTACTCTTTCCCATAACTTCATGGTGTGACTGATCAACTTAATTCCCCTGTAGTTACTGCAGGTCTGCACATCTCCCTTATGCTTAAAGATCGGTACCAGCACACTCCTTCTCCATTCCTCAGGCATCCTCTCCCCTTCCAGAATCCTGTTAAACAATCTGGTTAAAAACTCCACTGCCATCTCTCCTAAACATCTCCACGCTTCTACCGGTATGTCATCTGGTCCAACCGACTTTCCATTCTTCATCCTCTTAATCGCTGCTCTCACTTCCTCCTTACTAATCCTATCTACATCCTGCTTCACCAACTCCACATCCTCCAACCTTCTCTCTCTCTGATTTTCCTCATTCATCAGCTGCTCAAAATACTCCCTCCATCTTCTCAACACACTCTCCTCACTAGTCAACACATTTCCCTCTCCATCCTTTATTGCTCTAACCTGCATTACATCCTTCCCAGCTCGGTCCCTCTGCCTGGCCAATCGGTATAAATCCTTTTCTCCTTCCTTAGTGTCCAACCTCTTATACAGCTCCTCATATGCCTTTTCCTTGGCTTTCGCCACATCCCTTTTTACCTGCTGCCGCATCTCCTTGTACTCCTGCCTACTTTTCTCATCACTCTGTCGATCCCACTTATGTTTTGCCAATCTCTTTCACCTAATGCTCTCCTGCACTTCCTCATTCCACCACCACGTCTCCTTGTCTTGCTTTCTATTTCCAGATGTCACACCAAGTACTTTTCTAGCTGCCTCCCTCATCACTCCTGCAGTAGTTGCCCAATCATCCGGCACCTCTTCACCACCACCAAGCCCCTGTCTGACCTCTTCCCTGAACCTCACATTACAATCTTCCTCCTTCAGTTTTCACCATCTTAGGAAACCATCCCCAGCCACTCTCAGTGCCGGTCCCAAGCCCGGATAAATTGGGGAGGGTTGCGTTAGGAAGGGCATCCAGCGTAAAAAAAAAAACGTGCCAAATCAAATGTGCAGAGGATCAGCTGTGGCGACCCCTAACGGGAGAAGCCGAAAGAAAGTTTTTATTCTTCTTTCAAGCCTTACTTTCCTCCTCTTCTTCTTTGTCTCCTAAACCATCCTACAGACCACCACCCGATGCTGTCTAGCTACACTGTCCCCCGCTAACACCTTACAGTCTCCAATCTCCTTCAGGTTGCATCTCCTACACAGAACATAATCCACCTGTGTGCACCTTCCTCCACTCTTATACGTCACCCTATGATCCTCCTTCTTCTTAAAATACGTGTTCACCACTGCCATTTCCATCTCCTCTCCTTCTCCTCCTTCGGCCAACAGTAGCCCAATTTCCACCGGTACCCTGTCGGCTAACGATACCTGTGGCGGTCGTTGTTAACACGGGCCTCGACCGATCCGGTATGAAATTCTCATTTGTGATCCGCATATTTGATTTGGCACATGCTTTACGCTGGATGCCCTTCCTAACGCAACCCTCCCCATTTACCCGGGCTTGGGACCGGCACTAAGAGTGCACTGGCTTGTGCCCCCCTAATGGCTGGGTTTCCACAGCAATAAAACAAATAATAAAAAAGGTTTAATTGAGTCAAGGGGCGTGTGCCCCACTACAAATGTATACAGGTGAGGTGCCTCCCACAGGTCTGTAAGAACCAATCAATGCAAACTTCCATTGCTAAATAATGTTTACATAATGCTTACTCTATCTGGGTATTTAAGGAGAACTGACCAACAATTCAGGGAATCTGTAAACAGATATCCCGCACGATTACTGTGTCATCTTGTACCAGGTATGAAAGGTTTTATATTTTCTCTTTAAACATAAATACTATTGGTTTGTATTTGTGTTATATTTTAATTGAACTATGAATTGGCTTTAAATTGTGATTTTCTTACCTGGTTAATAAATTTTTATGTTTGATTTTATTTTGTGTTGCTCGGTAAATGTTGACACTGCAAGTAATAACGTTGCATCCATAGTTACCGTAAGGCTGAAATCAGGCTAGGTTCGGCCTAAATCCCAGTTAAAAACTTTCTTTTCGGCTTCTCCCGTTAGGGGTCGCCACAGCGGATCCTCCGCACGTTTGATTTGGCACATGTTTTACGCTGGATGCCCTTCCTAACGCAACCCTCCCCAATTTATCCGGGCTTGGGACCGGCACTAAGAGTGGCTGGGGATGGTTCCCTGACCGGGAATCGAACCCGGGTCGCAGCGGTGGGAGCGCTGCATCTTAACCACTAGACCACCAGGGGACCTGGCCTAAATCCCAGTTAGATAGTGAATAATACATCAGCCCAGGATTTGAGAGATACAACTAGCACTTGGCGTTAGTTTAAGTGTACTTAGAAGCGTGGAGGCTAACAATATGTATTTCCGTTTAGAGTAACATTTCTGATCACTCTAAATAGGGTCAGCCTCAACCTCTGATTATTTCAATATTATTCTATTCATTACCTGTGGTTAGAAATAATTATTGTAATAATTAAGTGTCACCTCTAAGGGGACTAAAAAAAGTATGTTTAAAGTTGAGCATGCAGAGAGCGGCCGCTTAAACGTATAGTCCAACCTCTGGCAGCGACCAATACTGATTCGCTTATGACCGTTGACCAGTATATTAATTATAGGGCCCATACTAGGATCATGTGCGACTATGAGAACCGAATGAACGAGTGTAATGCCAGAGCTTAATCAGAATAACTAAACAAACATCCATCAAAATTATACTATTAGTAAAATAACAACCTATGCAAATATTTATTATGTTTTATCTAATTGGAGTCAGATAAGAGGTCAATTACCAAAATGAAGAAATACATTAATCCAAATCTTATTATCTAAAGTGAAAGGAAATATTAAAACGTGCGAGAATCCTTCGCCACACCTCTGGAAACCGCCGTTGGACCAGTGGGTGGTTCCCCACCTTACAAAGTTGGTGACCTCGACGTGATCTCTCTACCTGCACAGGCGAGTGACGTCTTTCCGACGGGACTACTCAGTTTGGATTCCCACAGAAGATATGAGGTTTGATCTTCTCCTTCCCTGCCTACAGCTGCTGTGGTAAATCGTTCCTTTTTGCCTATTAGTAGTGTTGAGGGAAAGTTTTGCACACTTAATATAGACACATAAATTAGAACAGGCCGGTACGCCCATTGTTAGACCGGAGACCCGTAGAAATCCGGTGGGGCATAAGAATTTAGAGGAAACATGGATTCTCAGGGACATTATAGAAGCAGTGTAGAGGAGGAAATCATGGAAACACCCTTGTTCTGTTAAAAGAAAAGGGACTAAATCTCACATGGAGCAATAATGAAATCGTATCCTGGTATTCTGCCAAGGGTCGTAAACTGGAAACGAAATCAAAATATAAAAAGACTCCCCTCGCTATTGTTTACCTGTTGCGTCGCAACGATTTGGCAACCATAACCAAAAACGAGCGGACAATAGCAAGCATAAAAGAGATTGAAAATTCACGTTCAGATGAACTAACAAGGCAACGAGCTCAGGTCGACTCGTTCGCGTATGAAAAACAAAGCTGGGCAAGACAATGGCTAAAAAAAATGTACGTACTTAAAAAGAAACTCAAAAACGGTAACAATTATATATCCGCACTCGAAGACTGTTGCGATCATTCGGGTGTCCCCGTAGCTGCAATTAAACAAGAAGCCATAAATGACATGTTAAACGCCGGAACAAAAAGCGATAGCGAAGATGATGATATAGCCGCGTTAGGGGCTAAAACGCAGAGAGATGCTCGTAACCGAGCTCTAATGCAAGAGCCTGAGGGTGCTAATCAGATAAGCCCAATGAAAACGAGAGCAAAATCGAACGATGTTCCGCAAAATTCAGTGAAATTGGCCGTACTAAAAACCGTAACAAACGCAAACGACGAGATTACAACTATTACTCGTGTGGCAAATAGCACTCCTCACTATTCCCGAAGAAATTAAACCAAAATTGACCGCTGAAATCAAATCCGGAGACATAATAGAGAGAAAAAATTACGAAACCAATGATTCAATTTATGAACGGTTAAAAGCGGCGCTGCTAAACTTAAGAGGGCCAACCTACGTAGACTGGGACCGAATTTTAGATATAAAACAAGCACCCAACGAAGTGTTTGAACCGTATGCGGAGCGATTATGGGTAACATATAAAGAGCATTCTGGTTTTGAAGATGCAAGTCGTGATAATGAAGTATTGTTACAAATGATAAAAAATCACGCTGGCCCCCGATCCAAAAGGCACTGTTAAATGGTGTGGATCCTCGTATGTGCCACCATCAACCAGGGTAGAACTGGACGTACAAACTTGTGTCGCCCAGAACCACCCAAAGGACCATTGGAATTTTTACAGCTAGATTTTATTGGTCCATTACCCACTGCCAAGGGGGGATATCGCTATTGTCTCGTCATAATTGATAAATTCTCTAAATGGGTAGACGCAATTCCAACTCGCGACAACAGCGCACGCACCGTGGCACGAGTAATGGCAAATCAAATCCTCCCAATCTGGGGAACACCAACTCAGATTGAGTCTGACCATGGAACACACTTCACAGGTCAGATAATGAAACACATATGTGAAATGCTACATATCAAACAAAGATTTCACGTTCCATACAGGCCGCAAAGCTCAGGTATGGTGGAACGGGCAAATCGCTCGATAAAAGAAAGCATCTCCAAACAAATCCCCATCCAAAGCCACAGGCATCAGCCCGTTTGAATTAATGACAGGCAGAGTCATGAAACTACCCATAGACCCAGAAATCACCCCAGCAGATCTGGGACCCCTTGTGCTTGCAAAACAACAGACTGTGCTAACACAATTACAACAAAGACTGGCAGTGTTACAAACACGAACCACCTTAAAACAGCAACAGTCGGACCTAATGAATGATGCACAATTTAACCCAACCTCTGAGATCAAATTCGCAATTCCATGGAGACCGGAGGAGAGGAAAGTTTCAGGTGACACACCGGCACGCACATCTTTTCACAACATAACGGCCTGATCAGGTTTTTCCAAATTCCACTACCATACGCTCGATGGGCATGGTAGTCAAGGATCAGGTAATTAAATAGGATCACCTCACTGGATACATGACACAAAATGGTACTGAGACCTTGTTTACCAGTCGCACATGTTGCCATGAAACACACAATTATGTTATCTGTACATGTAACACTTTGCAACCTTTCTCTCCCAACGACACCAAACTTACTAACGTTCAGTCACTGCATGGTTATTCTGATGTTGTCCAGGTGTCTCACACACAGTGGTGCATTGTCAGTGAAATAAATTCCTTTACCTACGGAGGACTGACCTGCTCTGCTAATCACTAGTTCTGCTTGGAAGTGACAGAGGACTTTTCAATGGGCCAAGTCAACATTTTAGGAAAAATGCCACTGGACACAGAGACCTCACCGTGGTGGGATGACACTTTCTATGAGCAAGGTACCCAAGCTGTGGTTGACGCGATGGACCTGACACAAAGGCTTGCTTTAAAACAGACCAGACTTTATCTATACTAACACATAACACACATTAATGCATGCACACACACGTACACATGAACTTGTGGAAGATGAGTGACAGAAAATGAGTTCAAAGTAATCCTTTACCTTCACTTTGTTTAAAAAAATCTTTAAACGTTGTATAAAATGACTTTAAAAGAACTTTAAACTTTATACATTTGGAGAATGTGTTACTGTACTTTGTACTGTGATTTTGATCAGGAGAGAGTCCTGACAAAATGAATTTGTCAGCAGTGGGGTCTTAGGAAACCAATGTGGTAAAAGTGGTAAAAGTCCACTACAGAAAGAAAACTACAGAATCACTCTCACAATTATGCTCTAGTACAGGATATCAGCATGAATAAGATAAGATAAGATAAGATAAGATAAGATAAGATAAGATAGTATAAGATAAGATAAGATAAGATAAGATAAGATAAGATATCAAAAATGCAATGAAAATGCCATAAAAATGCAATTATAGCCTTTATTTAGTGTATTACAGGTAATTGTGGAGATCCTGAAAGCGATGTAGGCCTCATCTTACTTGTTTTCTAATTTGCATTTGTGCTTGCAGATGAGGAGGAGCCAAGCTTTCACTATTACAATATAAATCCTGGGCTGCAGCTCTTTCACAGTTAATATGATTTCTGGAGGAGAATTACTGGCCTCATTTATGACTGGAATACATTCAGAGGTATGAATTTATTATATATATATATATATATATATATATATATATATATATATATATATATATATATATATATATATATATGTATAGAGAGAGAGAGAGAGAGAGAGAGAGAGAGAGAGAGAGGGAGAGAGAGAGAGAGAAAGATGAGAGATTTTTTTTCTAATGTAATGACACATGAATCTCTCATTTTATTTATGTTTCAGGGTATTTCAGGTAATAGCAGAACATCCGTTGCAAACAACTACAAGGTAAGACAACCCAATTAGAGAGTGATATAGATAACTATTAATGATGATCATTAAAACAAAAATTTAAGAATTACAATTTATGTCAGTGGTTATCATATTTTGGGATTTTAATTAAAAATAAATATTACACGAAATTACCATTCATTATTATCCAAGTTACCCTATTTAGAAGTGCATTTTGTATGTACTAACCAGATGTACAGGTCACTTAATAATAAACATTAAACATAACACATAAATTAGGCTCATTTTAACAGCAATAATTAAAAAACATGTATGCAATACCAACTTAGTATATGTTGCTTTAAAATTGAGTATATATATATATATATATATATATATATAAAATTAATAATAATAATAATAATAATAATAATAATAATAATAATTCTATTCTTCTATTCTGAAAAGTAGTCGAATATTATTGTACACATGTGACTATGTCTAATTTTAAAATTAGCAGTGCTTAATTAGCCCTTGAGGCTTATTTGTGTATGTGTCAGCAAGATAATGTCAATCCAACACCTCAGAAATGTTTAAAACTTCATACTTTCAAATTCTGCAAACAACATGTACTTGTCTCTTTGTCTCTGACTTGAGGATTGATATATTTTTGACATTTTTTTGCAACTTAACCATTTACTAACACTTTAAAACCTCAGGGTGAAAATTACTAAATTATTTACTCTCTACTCAAATGTGTATAAATGTCGTATGTCATATAATTTACTGACTTTAACTGATTTATCTATTAATAAATCTGATAATATAAAATTTAATCTAGACCAGAGCTTTTTCTTTCAGACCTCATACTAAAATTATTGGTTGAACAGTTAATGTTCATGGAAGTTAATGTAATGCAAATTCTCACTTAAAGGATTGAATATTGTGTATATTGGAAATAGTATTAAATACAGTTAGGTTCATAAATATTAGCACATGAAGAAGTTATGTGTGTGTGTTTCTGTGGATGTATATATATATATATATATATATATATATATATATATATATATATATATATATATATATATATATATATATATATAGTATACATACATTATCATGTCTGTTACCCTTATGTATGCTAAGTTTAAATACTAAATGTACTAAATTATACCATGATATTACAATAAAAAATCATTAATTTTACATCTGTAAAACCACAGATAAATACAATAATTTCAACACCAAATAATTGTGACAAGTCATTAACTATTATTGTCATAAAAGGCAGTGGTGTATTTTTCGTTCTTCAAGTTACAGAGTAGATGTACCTTGAAGGTGCAATCCCATTGACAAGCATTAGGTTTTACCCTTTTTGTAATAAACTATGTCTACACATGTTTATTACACAAAATTGTCATTTACCTCACAAAAGCCCCTTGCTACAAAGGAAATTGCTAATATATGATATGTTTAGCAGGAGCTGCAGCCCCTTATGGCTAACACAGTTTCACAAACAGCAGCGCAGAAGACGTCAGAGCTGCAGCAGAATGAGCAACAACAGCCACAAATCGAGTCTTTTAACTCTCAGAAGATCAAAGTCAGACTCACACGCTTTGTGTCTTACTTCGCTGGTGACATGGCTCCTTTTGGCGAGTGGATGAAAAGTAGGATCCTGCTTCTATCTGCATTTTACATAGTCATGTAAATACATGTACATACAAACAATTAAGGAATATCTATGTGGAACGATAGACTTATGAGAGCTTAAGTCCTACTACTGTAAACACCTACTGAATACAATAATGTACTTCTAGTACATTATTGTTTTTCAGTGGTGGGCTGTCAGGGTCAGCAAGGCCTTCTCTGCTGGCCTAAACATTGTCAAAATCATTGAAATACATATGTAATAAATTATTCTCAATAGTCTAGTCTCTTCATTTTAATAGCTTTTCCAGCAGAATATTTTATAACAGGAAAACTGGTTTCTCTGATGTTATACAGCAAAGAATAATACTAATAACTATACATTATTTAAGCATAACTTGTAGTTTTATAATCGATTTCAAAATACACTAATTACATTACTTGTGTATACTTTGCCAACATTTTAATGAATGAGAGTTTCTTGCTATTGTGCTTGTTAAATATGTGTAGAGGAAAATGTATGTGTATTCTGTGGTGCTTGACCTCTTGTTATGGACTCATGAGCATGTGTCTGCTATAACATTCTTGGAACAGAGGTAGTATGAGATAATGAACTGAAAATGGGTAAAGACAATGACAATGACAACAATGACCGGCAAGTTTGGTGTTGATTCACTGATTTAGAAAAATGTAACAAAATCAAAAATGAAAATATGCTCTTGTTTAAGCAGTGGAAAACTGACTAGACCAAATCTTGGTAATGCTCTATGAACATGTGAATGGGTCTTTTATGAAGTTGTAGTCTTTGTTTCAATAGAAAACTAACTGCTGGGAATAAAAGTTGTGATGTAGCTGTGATCTGACAGTTAGTTTGTAACAGTTTTACTGTCACATTAGTTCTGAGTAGCCTTTTGGAATGTTATAGTTAACCTCATCATTAGGGGGTGCTGAGAAGTCTGAGGTGATTGTGGATTTAAAAGTGGATTTTGTTAATTTTTGACGATTTTAAAATGGATTTAAGTGTAACAAGTTTATTCTTATTTAGACCTAATTAAAGATTTAATTGGCATCCATGTTGTGTTTCTCTGGCCATTGTGTGTAGAAGAGAAAACTGTTTATTTTTGCTCATCCACACAGAAAACTATCTGCAAAAAAGTGACAAATATATCCTCAATAATTCAGAGGCAAATACTGATGTTTAAAAAACCATGTCCGTTGCTTGAGGGTAAAGCCTGGTTGCCTGTCATTTGTTTTAGATGCATGACATTTCCTCTTGCAAATGACTGCTGACAACTCACAATGCTTGTTGCCAGTGCATCAAGAGAATTCCTATCATGCTGGGGCGATGCCTGAATCCACCCTTTAATTGCTTGATCATAGCTTTCAACACACCCCTGATCTATCTGTAAGATGCCCTAAAGCATGTGTCAAGCTCAAGGTCCCTTACTTAACTTATTTGCCCTGAAGCATGTGTCAAGCTCAAGGTCCCTTACTTAACTTATTTCAGGGTAGCACCATATGACTGAACATTTTCACTCTGTCTAGAATTCACAGCAGATCTGCCCTTCCAGCAAGAATGCCCACATTCTGCACATGCCTCTGCACTGCTGTTTCATCTGACAGCACTGAAACGTGCTGTCAGATGATAACTCATCTGGTGCATATGAAGCAAATAGGAACCTAAAAAAATGAATAAATAATATGTTGCCAAATATCTAATATAGAATTTTTTTTTAAATCATGAGCTCAAATATAAGATAATTCCTGGATCATAGCACAAATACAGAGGTCAAATTTTACAAAAAAACATTTAACATAGCAACATATCCAGCCACTTGTCCCCTCTAAAGATCAATTCTGGGGCTCTGTATACATGCTGGGATTTTGAAATTTTTTTAATGTCCAAAAAATGTTGTTGTTTTTTTATGTACCAATAATCCAACTTGAAGTGAAATGTCTGAAAATTTTGACACTGAAACGTGCTGTCAGATGATAACTCATCTGGTGCATATGAAGCAAATAGGAACCTAAAAAAATGAATAAATAATATGTTGCCAAATATCTAATATAGAATTTTTTTTTAAATCATGAGCTCAAATATAAGATAATTCCTGGATCATAGCACAAATACAGAGGTCAAATTTTACAAAAAAACATTTAACATAGCAACATATCCAGCCACTTGTCCCCTCTAAAGATCAATTCTGGGGCTCTGTATACATGCTGGGATTTTGAAATTTTTTTAATGTCCAAAAAATGTTGTTGTTTTTTTATGTACCAATAATCCAACTTGAAGTGAAATGTCTGAAAATTTTGACAACTGTGATCAGAAATAATGAGCTGCTAACCAGCCAACTTCACATATTAATGAATTATGATACTTTTCTCTTAATTAACCAGATTTATTTGGTAATTATCTTGATATTTTCATATAATAACAGGATATTGATCTTGTACTAAAGTTATATTTCACAAAACAACCTGATATTTCCACATAATACTGTGATCTTAATGCGATCTGTTTATTTCATGCATAGCAGAACTACTATACTAAAACTAATATTAAACATAGAGCCATATAGTTTCCATTATATTGTCATACTCCAGGCTTACTTCAGAGCACATGATATTGGTTTTAAGGCACAAAATAAATAATATTAAAATTATAAAAAAAAAGGAATAGTTTTAATTTCTGTACATATTGTAGATATGTTGATTTGGCTGACTTTGCCAAATGACTGTCACTCTAAATTCATATTTGTGTTAAATTGACCAGTTTTTGCAATTCAATGTTACAAATGTGTAAGAGCAAGCCGTGAACCTACGGTCAAATGGTGAACATTTTTCACAAATAAATGCCAGTGCATCAGGGGCCCATGCATCAGGAGAATGGTGTAAGGGTGTCAGATCTTCACCACAAAGGGCTGGTGTGGGTACATGTTTTTATTTCTATCATGCTGGAGCGATGCCTGAATCCACCATTTAAACGATTGATCATAGCTTTCAACATATGCATAACACACATATAACTCATTATAATTACTTTCATTTATTTTTAGTTATGCCAAATGACAGATCAGATTTACAGCTAAGACGTGTTAATATTAACCTTGCGTTAATATTCATTGTTATTTATTGCTTTGTCCAGGACAGTGCATCTTGCTGCAGATTTTTGATTGGGTGCTGAGAGGTGCAGCACAGGTCATGTTCGTAAACAACCCACTGAGTGGGCTGATCATCTTCGCTGGACTTATTCTCCAGAATAGATGGTGGGCTCTCAATGGCTTTGTGGGCACCTTGTTCGCTACAATCTCTGCCATCATTCTCCAACAAAACAGGTATTTCCATACTTTAAATCATACAGTATTATAAGTAGAAACTTGTTTACAATTTGGTCAATGCAATTTCCATTTAACTTTCTCTCAGAGGGGCAATTGCAGCAGGCCTGTATGGGTACAATGGAATTCTGGTTGGTCTTCTAATGGCAGTCTTCTCCAATGCAGGCGACTGGTACTGGTGGCTACTGCTGCCCAACATCTTTATGTCAATGGCATGGTGAGTTACAGGCACTTAATAATGTGTGTATTCTGTCTATCAGATTAACTTTGGAATATAGAACAGCTATACACAAGATAAATAACACTAACCAGCATGCACAGTGTGAAGATACACAAGGAGTTTTATTAGATATTCTTTAAAGCAAGCTGTGAAATCTTATGTCTGCTTTCATGGTTAATTTGAATCCAAATACAGTGGAACCCACTTATCTCGACCTCGGTTAACTCGACAACCCTATTAAGTCGACGTTTTTGAAGTGGAACCGCCAAATTCTCGCTTTGTCTTAGCATTTTTTATCGGTTATGTCGATTTTTTTATGTCGCCGAACCCTGATATCTCAAGCACAAGGGGGGAAAAGTTTGCCATTTAACGTCGGTTATCTCGATCGGCACTGTGCAGCCGCAGAAGAACTCGCGAAAGTGGCGGAAAAATCAAGTCTTACAGCTGCTACAGGTGTTGTATTGTATACTGGTGAATCTCTGCTGTTAGTTAGTGCACATATGCCTTTTGTTGTTAAAGGTTATGTGATGAACGGGAGGCGAAAGCCGCGCTTGGTAGGAGCGCGGCGCGGCGCTTGGTAGGAGTGCCGGTGGGAAGGCACGTACCGGGATACGCATGCGTGATAACAACGACCGTATGTATTTTTTTATAGCATGCCTTCATCAAACAAATCGCGGCAACGCTGTTGTGTGAAAAAACCCTCCAAAAACACGTGCATGTACGTTCTCATTTATTAACGCACATCATGTACATAAAGAAATTTCAAGCACTTTAATATATTGCCGCCATTTTGATTTTCGGTTATCTCGATGCTTTTTGGCGACCCCCTAGGACACTGACAGCTTTGTAATTTTACAGGTTTATTAAGTTTAATTAAGTTTGACAGATGTTGAAAAGACTTCAAGAAAATTCAGGGTGACAGAGTGTCACAAGATGTAATTAAAACAAAAAAAAGATAGCATCAGCTAGATTTCTTTCAAAGGTTATCATAGTATTCATGTGATGTAGTGACGTTAATATTTTAGTTTTTGGCACTGAGGTTGACATGACTGAGTGATTGAGGAATCCAAAATATTAAGAATGCCATGGTGTCTCTTTGTCATGAGAAAGCCACAGTATTGTTTTATTTAGTGAAAACTTGAAGCTGAATTAGAGCATAGATTTTAAGTAATTTGAGGTTTAAAATTTTTAACTTTTTTTCGAATCCTTTCTCAAGGTTATATGTCAGTTTTTTGCCTTTACAGGACTCATGAGTAAACTTATTACCATGCTATCTATTCTATTCAATACAGAATTATACTAGAAAACTTGTCACAATTTTTGTTTTCCTTACTTGTCAGTTATGGTGGTTGTGTATTAAAGAACTGAGCTCTAGAACTCATTAACTACACTTTTAATACTTTGCTTGATACTTTGCAGATATTGCCAAAAAGCCCTTTTCTGACATTTAATCCTGGATGTTTTATACCTTATAGCCCAATAGTGTCTAGTGCCCTGGCCTCTATCAACAGTCGGTGGGATCTGCCAGTCTTTACCCTGCCATTTAACATTCTGGTGTGTCTTCATATGGTAGCTACAGGCCACTACAACCTCCACTTTCCACAGGTCCTTATCCAGCCTAGAACCTCCTTCCCCAACATCACTTGGTCTGAGCTGGATTGTGCTTTGGTAAGTCTTATTTTAGAAAGGTTCTGGCATAAAGTGATTTTTGTACTGAACAGAGATCTTGTAGATCAGGTGTAACAAGTGTAACTCTTTGTTTAGGCAGTGTTGGATTTCAGCTAGCTTAAAATGCCCTTTTTTTTTCTCAAGAAATGGAGTTAGATCAGATTAAGATCTCAAAACAGAATTTCACTGTGCTGTATTGTAAATGTGACAAATAAAGGCTATTCTACTCATTTTATGCACTGCATGCTAAATAATGTGCTCCTGTCATGAACTCTAATTCCACAGCTCTTCCGCTCCATTCCTGTGGGCATTGGGCAGGTCTATGGTTGTGACAATCCTTGGACAGGTGGCATATTTATTGTGGCCCTGTTTATTTCTTCACCGATAACTTGCGTGCACGCTGTTATTGGTTCGGCTATTGGGATGGTGTCAGGTAACAATCAGTTGTGTTTTATACTCTACTATGGCTTCAGACTGTCTCTTCTCATGATGTAGAATCTTGTCAAATATGAATAAAAGTGATAAAGGAAAACTAAGAATTGAACATTTCAAAGCTCAGCAAAACATTTTATCTTTAATTTGTTATTTTAGGTCTTGCTCTTGCTGCACCATTTCAGAGCATTTACTTTGGACTGTGGGGATACAACTGTGTCTTAGCTTGTATTGCAGTTGGTGGAATGTTCTATGCCCTCACCTGGCAGGTCCATCTACTATCTATTGCCTGCGGTATGATGCCTATCAAGCCCATTTTATCTTTCTAAATGATAAAAACAAATCTGTGAATGTAATGTGTTGCTAGTGTTATCAACTACCATTGACTAATTTATATTCTGATTTTCCTTTAGGTTTTTTTTGTGCATATCTTGGCTCTGCAATTGCCAATGTGATGGCTACTGTAAGTATGTTGAAATTGAAAATGCCAACACTTCTAATTTTCTCATTTATAATCTGTTTTTAATGCTTTGTTCCTCAGTTTGGACTTCCAGCATGCACTTGGCCCTTCTGCCTGTCAGCCCTCACATTCCTTTTGATCACCACAGAGACAAAGACTATATACAAGCTGCCTCTTGCCACAGTTACCTACCCTGAGAAAAACTTAATGTTTTACTGTAAAATGAAGGAGGAGGAGAGGGCTAAAGAAAATCAGATGAAAGCCCATGAGAAGTTGCTACTGCAGGAGCAAGAGGCACAAATTCAAAAAGAAATGGATGTAAAAATTACAGTGGAGAGCCAAGAAAATAAGCTTCAGGATGACTGCACTGAGCTAAGCAGAGAGCATCATCTAGAAAACGTGCCCATTGCTGAAAACACAAAGACAACAATATAGCTGAAATATGAATAAGCCAATTCTACAGCATCTTTCACTTTTTGTGCACAGTAGAATGGGTTGGGTTGCCTCTCAAATATGGAGTAATAAGAAAGTATTTATATTGTAAATTACTTGTTTATGAGCAACTGAGCTACTTGGGCACATTTTGGCCTCTGAATTGAGATGCATCGGCTAAAGATTGTATTTGACCTGGCTATGAACAATGTCTCTGAGACAGAGGAAAAATAATGGATCAGTCCATACTAAGTACCCCTTTAGTCTTATTCCATTTTCTAACAATCTCACTGTGGTAAACATGTAGGGCTGCATGACTAAATATTGATATTAGATAATTCTTCTTTTTTTCCCTATATTTTGTTGTCTTTGTAAATGTGTTTTCACACTTTTAAAACACAGTCTTTTATTTCAATTTTTAATAGAAAACGTGTTATAAATATTATTCTTTATGTATTATATGTAAACTTGGCTATTGTATGGAATATGCATTATGATCACTGCTTCTGGTTACAATTTGCAAAGCCTCATGTGTGCATTTTGAGTTGTAAATAAAAACCCTTCATAACCTACACAGTGCCTCAACTATTCAAACAGTTCTATATAAATAATAATAATATATAAAAGAATATCTGATTAAAGTGATGAAGTGACAGTTACGCTTACTAATACACACCTGTAAATTTACAGTAAATGGATGTCTAGTTGATGATGTGGCAGATCGCCTAAGATAAATAGGAATGTTAAAAGAGGGAAAAAAAAGTCATCAATGAATTTTACAAGTCATCAATATATTGATATTTGTATAGTAAAGTTTTCTGTAGGATGATTTTTCTTTAACATTCATGGAAAAATGTCTTTGATTTCTAACAATGTTTTTTCCCATTGGAGAAAAACAAATCAACAAAAAAAGACTACAATCTTTTTTATTTTGTATCTTATCTGATTAAGAGGCTGGTCAGGGAATCACTGTTTATAGCAGATAAACCCAGCATCATAACAGGAACTACATTGCTTACCCATGTTTTGTCAAATAGCTATGTTATAAGGCAATAAACACTTTACAAATGTCTACAACTTCACAAACTTGGGAGTGTATTCAAACCACACAATTGTTATTTATATATTTATATAGTGTGTTTAAAACTGTTTTATTACTTACTTAAAGCACACAATTCATAGGTAAATTACAATAATAAAGGTGACGCTAATGCTTATTACTTTAATACACTTATGGTCTATTTTGATACAAACGCATACAGTTATCTAACCAGCCAATCAAGCGGCAGTAGCACAACGCAAAAAATCGTGCAGAAACAAGTCAAGAGCTTCAGATCAAATACATTATGAACATGGGGGAAAAGTGTGATCTGTGTGACTTTGATCATAACGTGGCTGTGGATAACCGATAGACAAAATGCCTGAAAAGATATAATTACTTAAATAATTAATCTTTACAACCATGTTGAGCAGAAATTATTCTGAATATGCAGAACACATTAAACCTTAAACAACAGAAGACCAGGTGCCAAGAGCATGAATCTAACTTTCATAAGCACCAACTCACCAAAACTGAAAAAAGAAATCACCCTCATTTTTTTACTGCCATTTTCATTAGCCTGGTATTCTCAGTTTCTTGTATTTGACAGAAGCAGAACCTGATGCATGTTTTTGTAGGGTGGAGCCCATCCACCTCAGGTTTGATGTATTTTACGAGACTTTACAGCTCACTATGACAGTAAAGAAAACATATTTGAGTTACTATAGACTTTCTGTGAACGCAGACCAGTCTGGTTGTTATCCTTTACTGTCTTTCAACAACAAGGTGTTTCACAATGAATAACACTTTTAATTCTTTTTCTCTGTCTAAACTCTCAAGACTGTTGAGAGTGAAAGTTTGAAGATTGGCCTGTTTTGTACAGTTATATTCACAGAGATGTTTGATGTAAATATTAACTGAAGCTCTGTGTCAGGGCTTCATGTTAAAGTGGATGGTAATGCTGTCATGTGCATACTGATAACTGATAACTGATGTATAGAAACCCAGTCATGCATGCTTCTGTATCTATCTCAAACATCTTTTCTGTAATCTGTTTGAGTAGGCAGAATGTTCCAGTACATTCAAATGCAGAGATTTTACAAAACTGCAGATCAGCAGACTCATAAGTATAATCTAATGATATTTCATCATCTAATATTAACAAGGCGTTTTTTGCTGGCCTAAACTCTATCAGAAACACTGACTTATGTTTTAATACATTTTCTTCCATGAATATGTTTTGAATTATCCCCAGTAGTCTATTCTCAGATATCAGATATTATATCACATGTTGCCAGGGCCAAAGAAATGTGCATGTGGCCTTCATTATCAACAGTGTGGGCATCTGTAGCGTAAAACACATGAGAATAAAACTATTTCTTTAACCAATCAGATTTCAGTTTCAAAATTGAATGGCTTTTTTTATTCCACACTGGCTGACACAGGAGAGAAAATTTATTTGGTTGCAGATACACTCAAGTTGTTAAGCTTTTTCAAGAAACATTTATATGTTTGCTTTTTGTTTCCTGTAAAATTTGCACACAACAGAAACACACAACATTTTCCTGCTATATGTGGTTCTTTTCCAAACTGTTACCACAAACCTAGATCCACTCACTTGTGCAGGAAATCTTTAGATGCGCTATAATAAAGTTTTGCATTCATTTGAACTTGGAAACCCAAAACCTGTTCCATCATGGCAATGAACATGTGCACAGTGAGCTCCTTGAACATATGGTTTACATGCTTTGAAGAGGAAGATCTTGAGTGGCGTGCTATAGAGCTCAGATCTCATCCCTACTGAACACCTTTGGGTTGAATTGAAACACTGACTGCACCCCAGACCTTCTCACCTACATCAGTACCTGCCTTTCATAATACCCTTGTGGCTGAATCTAGTGGAACATCTTCCCAGAAGAGTGGAGGGAATTATAAGAGCAAATAAGGAAAAAATGTGGAACGCGATGCTCAAAAACCACATACTATACTTATGTCGAAAAACTTTTGCCAATATAGTATATAAAAAGGTCACTCTATGAGATCCGAAAAGACCAAGTAATTTCATTACTGAAATAATGCCCTATTATTTTAGGTCTCGCTCTTGCTGCTCCATTTGACAACATCTACTCTGGACTGTAGGGATACAACTGCGTCTTGGCCTGCGTTGCAATCGGTGGAATGTTCTATGCTCTCACGTGGCAGGTTTATCTCCTGTCTATAGTCTGTGGTATGATGCCTATCACCTTTTCCTCTTTCCTGTCAACAAAATGATCCTGTAATCTAAAACAATTTTTAGTGTGATCAGTCACAAATGACTTCCCCTTTCTCATTTCCCCTCCCTTTAGCATTTTTTGTGCATATCTCGTCTCCGCGATTAGCAACGCAATGGCAACTGTAAGTACTGTATTTACGGTATTCACAAAGGCAAAACTTAAAAGGGAAGACTTTTCCAGCATGGGAATTCCAAACTTTCCTTTTTGTGATCAGATTGTGAATGCTTTATTTCCTCAGTTTGGGCTTCCAGCATGCACTTGGCCGTTCTGCCTGTCTGCGCCTAATTTTCTTCTTGTTTACTACGGAGACAAAGGCAATCTACAAGCTACCTCTTGCCAGTGTAAGCTAACCTGAGAAAAACCTCATGTTCTACAGGAAGAGGAAGAAGGAGGAGAAGGCTGAAAAGGTCAAAAACACTAAAGACGAGGTGCAGATGAAAGGTTTGGAAATTTCAAAAGATGCAGATGTAAATATTATGGTGGAAAATCAAGATAAGGGGCAGCAGAAATTCTTAAGAGAGACAAAACCATGTTTAACAAAAAGCCCATTACTGCACCAAAAGTGAATGCAGCGGATTGTGTCAACAATGTCAACAATGTGTATTTATCTCCTGTTCATAAAACAACTTGTCTTTTTTGTTTTTTTACCTCTTGCATTTAATATATGCACATCAGTTATTGTATAGGTAACATTCTTGTACAGAATTATTAAAACATAATTAAGATTTATTATGCTTACTGCTTATCTGTGTACTTATCTGAGGGTGTACTTTGTATTATTTAATTACAAAGTGCAGAAAACTTCAAATAGAAAAATTATTCAATTACCGAACACAGTAGTGCACACATGTTCAATATTTCATTCTCCTGCTTACCCAGTGCATGTAAAAGTGTCCTGAAAATGAACCACATATAGTTCCACATACCTCAGTAAATATGCCAATATGTGTTTCTTGCTGAAGGTGAACATGTTCTGTGCAACCACTATTTAAGAAACAAATCTTGCTCCACGATAAAGCCCCAGAAAAAAATGCTGTTTATCAGATACTGGTATTGTTAAACAACTGCGGGCACAGATGATGATTTGCATCTCATGTCTCTGTGGTTATGTAACTTTGATTTATTGTAAACTTTGTCTGTTTTACTGGTTACATTTTCGACATTTTGAATGCGTTTCCTTGACACATGGCATTCAGGCGTTTAATCTTTGTTACTCATGGTCTGAGAGTCCTTCAGGTGCCTTTTGGCAAACTCCAGTTGGGCGGTCATGTGCCTTTTACTTAGAAGTGGCTTCTGTCTGGCCACTCTACCAAACAGGCCTGATTGGTTAAGTGTTGCAGAAATGGTTGTTGTTCTAAAAGGTTCTTCTCTCTCAACAGAGAAACGATGGAGCTCTTTCAGAGTGACCATCGGGTTCTTGGTCACCTCCCTGACTAAGGGGTTCTCCTCTGATCACTCAGTTTTGCCAGGTGGCATGCAAGAGTCCTGGTGGTTGCAAACTGCTTCCATTTCCGGATTATGGAGGCCACTGTGCTCATTGGAACCTTCAACGATGCAAAAAAGTTCTGTACCCTTCCCTAGATCTGTGCCTCGATACAATACTGTCTCGGAGGTCTACAGACAATTCCTTGGACTTCAATGCTTAGTTTGTGCTCTGACATGCACTGTTAACTGTGGGGCCTTAAATAGACAGGTGTGTGCCTTTCCAAATCATGTCCAATCAACTGTTGTAGAAACATCTCAAGGATGATTAGTGGAAACAGGATGCACCTGAGCTCAATTTTCAGTGTCGTAGCAAAGGCTGTAAATGCTTGTTTTTTTTTATTTTTTTTATTTTTTTATATATTTGCAAACAAAATTTTCACATTGTCATTAAGGGATATTGTTTATAGAATTTTAAGAAAAATAATGAATCAATTTTGGAATAAGGCTGTACCAACAATATGTTAAAAAAAGAAATATTTAGGTGCTGTTAATACTTTCTGGATGTACTGTTTAACAGTGTATTTGGGACACCTGACTTTTCCAGCCATGTTTTTCCCCAAAATGTTACCGTAAATTTAAAGGCACAACTGTATAGAATGACTTCGGATGCAATGGTGTAAAATGTATACTTTCACTGTAAGGAGACCCAAATCTGTTTAAGCATGACATCCCCTGTGCACAAATCCAGCTCCATGAGGATATGGTTTACATGGTTTGGAGTGGAAGATTGTGAGTGGCCTGCTATAATAATAATGTATAAAGCTTACAACATATACAAACAACAATTAATAAAAGACTTAATGAGTATGACTGTGCCAATGAGATTTAGAAAGAGTATGCATTCTTAAACAGGTGAGACTTGAGTCTAGATTTATAAACAGACAGAGTCAATGTTTCTAAAGTCTGAAGTTAAAGTGAGTTATTACATATTAATAACATGTGATTGAAATGACATTGTACTGTATAGGAGGACTCCCAAACTCTCAACCTGAGTAGAAGGGAAACAAAAGAATTGTCAATTGAGAGTAAAAAACTATTAATTTTAGAAAGGATGATTAAGTACCAATTAGAAGAAATTCTGTTTTTTCACTATTTAATTTGATAAAATTGGAAGAGAACCAGGATGATTTCATTAAAGCAGTCAAGAAGGGAGGAAGGAGGGAGGGTAGAATTAGGTTTGCTTGAATAATAGAGTTGGGTGTAATCCGCATAACAGTGAAAGAGAATACCATATTTACGAAAGATATTGCCAGGAAGGAGAAGGTAGATGATAAAAAAGATGTCCCAGGACAGAACCCTGGGGGACTCCAGTGATGAACTGAATCCAGTGGGGTGTGAGTAATGCTAATAGAAATAAGTCGATTAACTACATAGGATAGTATGCGAAATGGTGTGAAAGACCGCACTTAAATCAAGAAGGATAATAATGGTAACTAAACCAAAATCAGCTGCCATGGAAATGTCTTTAGTAATTTTTGAAAGTGCAGTTTCTATACTATTAAAGGGGCGAAAACCAGACTGTAAGTGTTCATAATATTACAAGGTAAATGAGGATTAAGCTGAGAAGCAACAATTTTTTTTTTAGGAATTAGAAAGGAAAGGTAGATTAGAGATAGGATGAACTTTATTGAAATTATTATGATCAGCAAAAGATTTCTTTTTTCTTTTTAGAATTGGAGTAATAGCAGTGGTTTTAAGAGCCATAGGAACAATTCCAGTGGTAAGAGAGGAGCAAATGATAACAAAAATAAGAGGAAGCAGAGAGGGAAGACAGGCCTTAACCAGAACAGTGAGAAGAAGATCCAACAAGCAAGTCTGAGAAAATCAGAAAACAGGCTTATGAATAAGAAAACAGACTTATGAATAAGATCTAAAATATATCAGGTGTTGTGAAGCTGAAAAACAAAGAATAAGTAAGGAATAGGGTGAAATTCAGAAGAAGTGGAAAGGGAGGAAGGTGAGTCAAAGTGCAGGTGAATTTTATATATTTTATCATTGAAAAAGAGATCAGTCTAGAGATCCGTCCTCAACCCTATTAAACACGCTTGTAAGGAAATAAAATAGTGACTGCACACCAGACTTCCTCACCTTACAACATTTATGAATGAGTACAAGCAAACTCCAAAATCTAGTGGAACATCATCAAAGAGTGGAGGTTATTAGAACAGCAAATAGGGACTTAAATGTGGAATAGGATGTTCAAAATCCTACGACAAATCTTATGGTCTGGTGTCCACAAACATTTGTTCATACAGTATGTCTCATAAAAACCTTTGAGTTATGAAATTTCAGAGATTCCAACAAACCTTTTTTCTTCTTGGATGTTTACTTCATGCCAGCTCCTGTACTGTACTACAATTTTAAGGTACTGAAAGAGCATTTTTTTTCTCCAGTGCATTACATTGTATATTTGTGTCAAAATTGTATGAACTTTACATTGTTGGACTTACGAACAAAACAGACTTACAAATGTGCTCCCGTAACGGAACACAGAACACGTTCGTAAGTAGAGGACCTGCGCGCATACAGTAAGGAAAATAAGTATTTAAACACCCGGCTATTTTGCAAGTTCTCCCACTTAGAAATCATGGAGGGGTCTGAAATTGTCATCGTAGGTGCATGTCCACTGAGAGAGACATAATCTTAAAAAAAAAAATACAGAAATCACAATGTATGATTTTGTAACTATTTATTTGTATAATACAGCTGCAAATAAGTATTTGAACACCTGAGAAAGTTAATGGTAATATTTGGTACAGTAGCCTTTGTTTGCAATTACAGAGGTCAAATGTTTCCTGTAGTTTTTCACCAGGTTTGCACACACTGCAGGAGGGATTTTGGCCCACTTCTCCACACAGATCTAGATCAGGGGTTTTCAACTGGTTCTGTGCCAGGGACCACCATTCTGACTAACAAGTAATCCACGGCCCACTATTGTAAAAAAAAGCAATCCATGCTGGTGCTGACTAGCAAACTTCACCTTAGTTAGAAACGTTAGCTAACAGCTCCACTCAAAATTTCAATTCACCAAAACTATTACGCGTCTATTCAATAAAACCTGAATAATGTGTTTTCTCCGAGATGCTGGTCTATTTCGCGCGCAAAATGAACGTGTATGTATATGACGCAAAACACAATGTTAGCAAAGCATAGGCCTGATAGGTGCAAAGCTAGCCTATCCTGTGTCAGTTTGAATATTTTAGATATTTTCATTAAATTCAGTTTTCCCACTGATGTGCAAATATTCTGGAAATGTTGGGACGAATAAATTATGGAAAAAAAGTGATTTTAATAGTGAAATTATGTAGGCTGTCACGGACCACATGCAATGCCGCCGCAGACCACCAGGGGGCCGCGGACCACCGGGTGAAAACCCCTGCTCTAGATCATTCAGGTTTCTGGCCTGTCGCTGAGAAACATGGAGTTTGAGCTCCCTCCAAAGATTCTCTATTGGGTTTAGGTCTGGAGACTGGCTAGGCCATGCCAGAACCTTAATATGCTTCTTACAGAGCCACTCCTTGGTTATCCTGGAGTGTTTCGGGTCATTGTCATGTTGGAAGACCCAGCCTCGACCCATCTTCAATGCTCTAACTGAGGGAAGGAGATTGTTCCCCAAAATCTCGCAATACATGGCCCCGGTCATCCTCTCCTTAATACAATGCAGTCGCCCTGTCCCATGTGCAGAAAAACACCCCCAAAGCATGATGCTACCACCCCCATGCTTCACAGTAGGGATGGTGTTCTTGGGATGGTACTCATCATTCTTCCTCCTCCAAACACGTTTAGTGAAATTATGACCCAAAAGTTTTATTTTGGTCTCATCTGACCACATGACTTTCCTCCATGACTCCTCTGGATCATCCAAATGGTCATTGGCAAACTTAAGACGTGCCTGGACATGTGCTGGTTTAAGCAGGGGAACCTTCCGTGCCATGCATGATTTCAAACCATGACGTCTTAGTGTATTACCAACAGTAACATTGTAAACGGTGGTCCCAGCTCGTTTCAGGTCATTGACCAGCTCCTCCCGTGTAGTTCTGGGCTGATTTCTCACCTTCCTTAGGATCATTGAGACCCCACGAGGTGAGATCTTGCATGGAGCCCCAGTCCGAGGGAGATTGACAGTCATGTTTAGCTTCTTCCATTTTCTAATGATTGCTCCAACGGTGGACCTTTTTTCACCAAGCTGCTTGGCAATTTCCCCGTAGCCCTTTCCAGCCTTGTGGAGTTGTACAATTTTGTCTCTAGTGTCTTTGGACAGCTCTTTGGTCTTGGCCATGTTAGTAGTTGGATTCTTACTGATTGTATGGGGTGGACAGGTGTCTTTATGCAGCTAACGACCTCAAACAGGTGCATCTAATTTAGTATAATACATGTAGTGGAGGTGGACATTTTATAGGCAGACTAACAGGTTTTTGAGGGTCAGAATTCTAGCTGATAGACAGGTGTTCAAATACTTATTTGCAGCTGTATCATACAAATAAATAGTTTAAAAATCATATATTGGTTTCTGGATTTCTTTTTTTTTTTTGATTATGTCTCTCAAAGTGAACATGCACCTACGATGACAATTTCAGACCCCTCCATGATTTCTAAGTGGGAGAACTTGCAAAATAGCAGGGTGTTCAAATACTTATTTTTTGTCATGGAAATCTTACTGACCGCTACAAAGCACTAACACCTTGGGCTCCCTAACAGGCAAACAAATCCAAATCATCCTGGTGTCAATAACGATACTCTAATTCTTCATTCTCTAATAAATATTACCACATTTTCAATCTTTGATTCAGATTGAGCACCTGTGAATAAGTAGTTTCTTCTTTTACATTCTACAAGTAATCTGTCAAGAGCAGCTGATACAGAAAAATACCACCTTTTAACCTGATTTATAAGCTGCTACTGCTGTACAACTGATAATAATTACTAATAAATAATAAATAAATAACTTATAAGCTTCAGTAAATCTGAATTATTTTGAAAGAAGATTTATTGTTTTTTTATACACTTTATTACACTGTACATACCTTTGTATCATGTGTGGGTGAATCCAGTGTAAAGATTGTGCACAAAATGTATGGGAAGTACATGATGGAGGACAAGACAACATACAATGAAAAACACACAGATACATAATACAGAAACAATATACATTTTCACCATTACACAGCAACTGGCTAAATTGAATTATAAAGCATTTTCCAAAGGGGAAAAAAGGAAGCATAAAAAAAGAAAAAATTAAATGATCATCACACCTAATTGAAATCCAACATTTGTCATAGTTTCAGCAAAAAAGGAGAAAAAAGAAACAGCAGAAGGGAAAAATGCATATTTAAATAATCAATTAATTAACAACCAATTATTAATTAATTCATTAATACACACACATTCATTCATCAGCTGCTCTACATGAATATCTGACAGTACTAAATAGCTTATAACAAACACGTGCTGAAGTGCTAACAGAAAACAGACTTCTGGGTATTTTCACAGGTGAATTACAGACAGGCAATTCGGTATTACAAACAAAACTTCTTGAGCCAAATCCAAGCTGACATGCACAAGTATACAACCAGTGCTCGAATTAAGTCAGGTCTTATTGGGGGTCCCCATTTGTTGTGTAATTCGTATATTTGTTTTACTAAAATAATGTTGGGGACCCCCGAAATTGATTTTTTACTTGTCATGGCGGGTATCCCTGAAGCTTAATGGGGGGGTCCCAGAACCCCCCCTCCATCAATTCGAGCACAACTCACCCCCTTGTGTGGGATCTAAAATCTGCTCTCAGTTAGTTAGATTCTTGATTCTATTAAATGAATATAAGCTACCATACAAAACCTATTGCAGAGGTGTATCAAAACCTGTGCAGGAAGCACACCTGTTTAAAATTGGTGAAATAGTAAAAAAAAATAGATAAATAAATAAAAATAGCCACAGACCTGTATATTAAGTAACCACCCAACAAAACGATGCGTTTTTTTCCCGAAAGTTGTTAACGCTGATGTATTTGCATTCGCCATACTGAGCACTGAATAATTTCATAAAGAGGGACATCTAGAGGAGAAGCCTGGTAATAATAGGATTCACGTTAATCAGTTTAAATTAGTTTAAACGTTTGTAGAAACAAATACAGAATAAGACCAATACATGGCTTTTAAGAAACAATAATGAATCAGTCAGGTTAAAAAAAAAAATCAATAAATAAAGCAACACAGTGCTGCTAATATATGACTTTAAAATTCAAAGAAATTGTAAGATGTGTTTTACAGTCTTGTACCCAAATTTTACAGTCTTGTACCCATATGAGATCAACGTAACAGTTGTTAACAGTAACACTTCATCGTTGTATTTCCTGATCTTATTTAAAGCTGCAGTTAAAAAAAATTTCCTCTACCACACACCTCCTGAGCTCAAACCTTTATGTCTGCTAAAAGCAAAACAATAAAAACATACACACAACAAAATCTTACATCACTGATTTAATCAGTATTCTGTACCTGAAATGATCATTAATGCAGTTTATCAGGAAACTAATCAGATTTCACTTCAAAGCCCACCACTCAAAAATCCCTCTAAAACATTCAGCGAGAAGCCGCTCAAAAGTGGCAATAGCACAAAAGAAAAAAAATATATATAATCTTTTATAAATATTACAATGCTGCACAAGTATTAATCTACAGATTTATTTAAACCTCCAATAATTACCATTTTGCTTTATTAATATTAATAATATTAAAGTGACTTTCACTAGTTCACCAGCAATCAATCCTTGGATCACGTCTGGTACATACTGCATTCCAAGAAAGACCTGGAGTCTTGGAGATGCTGACCCAGTCGTCTAGCCAAACCAATTCCAACCTAATCACTTGGATCCTTACACTCGCTCATTTTATCCTCTTTTCAACAAGTCAACTTTGAGAACTGACTGCTCACGTGCTGCCTAATAAATCCTGACCCTTGACAGGTGCCATTGCAACAAGATAATCAATGTCATTCACCTCACCAGTATCGTGGCAGACTCTGTACAGAGTATGCTGTTGCCTGGGTTTGGATACAAACTTGTCATTCTGACAAACATTTCCAAAGACCTGCATAAAATGGTTCTAAATGGTTGTACTGTTGTATCTGTTACAGTAGCACAAGCTCGTATTGCTTAGAGCCTTCATTCCAGCCAAGCAAGAGGTGGTTCACGACTCCTTGCTCGAACTGCAGGAGTTTTTATTGTGCTAAAATGGGAAGAAACTCGCATGGCCACCCACCAGCAGGATAATGTGCTGATTTGGTGATTCTGAATTCTGGTGAAAATGTTTCCTACTTACTTGCATTTGAATTTGTAGCTCAAAATGAATGATTCAATGGCACTGTCTTTGATCCTGATGCATGAAAATACTACATAAATAGTTTAATATAAGCTTCATTTTCAAAGTGCGTAACAAAACGTGTGTATATATATATATATATATATATATATATATATATATATATATATATATATATATATATATATAAAGACACTTAAAAGCTAAAGTTTTAACTTACAATCTGTCAAATAAAAGCCTCTGACTTGATGTGCAAGACTGCATAAACTCTATAAAACACATTAAAAATCAATATTTCCAAAAATGCAACACACACAAAATAAGGCTTATGAGGAAAACTGCTAAGGCAAGAGTGTATTTACAGAGTATCGGCTACACGAATTGCAAATTCCAATAATTTTCTCTAAACTGTTTTTGTGTATTGTCTTACCAGACTGATTGTCTGCACACATCAATACAGATAAACCATCTCGGTTCCTAAAGTCGTCCCGTTTTAATGACATGCTTCCCTTGTTGCATGTTTTCAAATAAAAAGAAAGTTAATTGACATTATATTTTTAGCAACGTATATGAAAAGGCATGTTGAAAAGTCACTACTAGAGGACTGATCTGCAGCTTTCATGCGCCATCATTCACAAAATGGAGTAACCCTGAGCAAGCTGGAATTCCCAATAGTGCAAACAGTCATAGGTCACAGCCGCATATGTGCAGAGACAGGCCAAGACTAAATCTGAATGGTCAGCATAGTTTCCCACATGACCCGAAGCAGCAAGAAAGGTGTGAAGGCAGAACACGGGCCACCTGTCATATATTACACACTTAACAGGAAGCCCGTAAACAAAAGAGTACGACAAAGAGGTGTTATTTACATCACAATAAATCAGTCTTTCCTTAACCTTTGCTTCCAGCGGTGCTAACAAGATCTTCATAGCAAGCAAACTACTAAAAATAAAAAAATAATTGACCACAGTATGGTATACACACACCATCCAATTTAATAGGAGCACCATTTAAAAAAAATAATACCGTGGCATGGTGTTGGTGCCAGGTGGATTAAGTGGTTTAAGTATTTCAGATCACCGGGGAATTTTATATACACGTGACTCTGCAGTTTACAGAATGCCACCGAGTGATAAGAAACGAAAATAATCAGATGGTCACTCCAACCGCACAAAGCGCTGACGTAGATAAGCTACAACAGCCAAAGATTCAATTATATAATTTTGTGTATAGAGCTTTTAATAACGGACACTTTCATGAAGCAGCTTTACAGACACAGATACAAAATGTATATGTATATATATATATATATATATATATATATATATATATATATATATATATATATATATATATATATATATATATATATATATATATATACACACACACATATACATATACATATATATATATATATATATATATATATATATATATATATATATATATATACACACACACACACACACACACACACACACACACACACACACACACACACACCATGTGACCATGCCAGTGGCATCCATGTCAAGAAAAAAGACAATCGCATTGTGTTCCACTTCTATCAGCCCCAATTAGAAACAATAAATAGATAAAAGTTTGAATTGTCTTTGAATTTCCTGTTAAGTTTATGCCACTGACAGTTTTCGGGCATGACCGTTACATGATAGTGTAAATTTACCATTGGGATGAATAAAGTCTCTGTCTCTCTCTCTCTCTCTGACAGCCTTAGATTCTGAAATACTCAAACAAGCCATAGAGATCACACTTTCAGTCTATTTTGGTTTTTGATGTGAACTGAAGCTCTTGTATTGTATCTGCATGCTTTGAAGCGTTGTGCTGCTGCCACACGATTCTCGGATCGGATAAACGCAGGTGTTCTGATTCAAAGTGGAAGGTGGGTGTATACTTATTGTACTAAAAATTTTTTAAACTACCGCATTTGCATTCTGACTGCGGAAAACTAAACAGAAAAGCATCATTTTAATGGTTAAATGCTACAGCTAAAATGTAGATTTGAGCACCTCTGGTTTTCGGTGGAAAATGTAGCAGGTCAAAGTTAATCAAAGAGCTGATTTAAAAATAAAAATAAAAAATATATATAGATACGAAGTAAGAAAACGTTTCATCCCTGACACATCTCTGCACACATGTGACACTGGCCGTGATCGCTTTTACATCACTCACAAGTGTTTGGCCTAGTCACCTGAGGGGCATGTGCGTTGTGTGTTGGTGTGTAAGGAAGTTGGCCCCTCTGAGCCTACAGCCACTTCCTGAGTATGTCCAGATTGTTCTCAATCCAGAACATGTTCAGCTGAATGTTCTCTATGGCCTCCTGAACGATCCTCATCTGAGATCCTCTCTCCTTTAAAGAGCTGAAAAAACTCTGAACCTGAGCAGAGACGCAAATCGGGATGTTTTAGTTCAGTGTCCAGACTTTCATGAACAATTCTTGCAGAAAAGAAAAAACCCAACCTCCTCAAGATGACTCTTTGTAGAGAACTGGCTGGTCACAGACATGATGATGCTTTGCAAAGAGAAACTGCCAATTGGAAATCTAAAAAAAAATAAATAAAAAAAAGAGAGAGAGAGAGAGAGAGAGAATGAGAAATGTTTTTTAAATTGTATGATTATATTCAAGGAGTCAACTAAAAAAACTCATGTGACCCATGTTCTCAAAAACACCACACATAATTCGCTTACTTTTGTGTGAGCTGATCCCAGTTTTCCTTCACAAAGTCCCAAGCATACAGATAACCTGCAAAATGTCTGCTGACTCTATTAATCACAAGAGGAAGTTCGGGGGTCTGAATCAGACTTCCATCAAGACCTGCTTTTAGGACCCTGTAAGTAACAGTATGGGTAAGTAATAAAAAAAAAAAAAAAAAACCTTACTACGTTGTTAATGGATATGTTTGGTGCACAAAAAAAGCTTACCATGCGATTTTCCGCACATCCCGAGTGCTGGACAAGGCCTCTAGTGCTTTGCGTTTCTCAGCGTCATAGACGGAATGCACATAAGAGTTGAAAATTACGTTCCAACCTTCCTCGGTTTGGGCTGCCACAGACAGAACTGCTTTCAGCAGGTCTCCAGGAACCCTGAAGAAGAAAGTGTTAAGGCATCTCTCACATGCTGTATATCACGGTGTTGTTGACATGTGGCCATGTCTGCAGAATCACAGCAATCTGACAAACATCTTAAAACCTGTCTGTTAACCCGTCTGAAATTTAAGCACAAGAGTTTATTAACGGTTGTTTCACAAACATTTACAGTCTATTTGAATAGATCCAAATAACTGACTGAGAGCGGTCATGTGAGGTGATCTCGGTCTGCTTTCAAGTCACTTGCAAGGTAGCGTGGATTAATTGCAGTAAAAAAAGAAAAGTTTTAAGCTTAAACCAACCCAAATGCAGGGAGCCAATCAGACATTCCGCATGTTGTTTTTTTTTGTATTTGCACAATATAGGGCAGAAATATATCTAAATATTTGTACCACTGACCAAAAAAGATTAAAAATGAACGACAAATTGTTTCAAGTTCTAGCTGATGTGTTTACAGTCAGCTCTGTGTTCTCTTAAATCCACAACCACTGTTTTTGTCCAGTGTGAAACCAAACCAACCGACTTGCAAACTACACAATTATACCAATATTACTGTGAATGGAACTGAGCATGATGTGTGATATAACTATCCTCAGAATGATTTAGCTGTTACTTCAGCAACAATTGAGTACTGAACAGCAAGTAATGTAATTATATTATAGTTACATTTAATAATTCGAGTGTGTTTTTTTTCCCTTCTCTTTTATTTATTTATTTTTTTTCTCTATACACGAGTATTTTTTTTTCTTCAAGTGACATTCAAAAGAAAATGAAAATATAATAACTGACTTGGACTAAGAGTGAATCTGGTGCAGTGTTATTTTGAATTAAATATAAGAGAGATCTCTAGGTGTTTGGTTGGCACACACCCACCAATCAGGAACTACAATTATTAAAAACTAAAACTTAGAAATATTTCAAATGATTCAAATTAAAGAAGTCACAAATTTTATAAACAAGCTAATTGGAAATCATGCTCACCAAAAACTGCCAGCTACTGGAATTTAATAGCACTTATTAATGAAATTTGAATAATTGGTCAAACCTACGTCTTGTTCATGGATTTCCATTGATCAAAAAGTTTTTTGGCATTCTCGAGGCAGGACTGTCTGTTGAGGGAGCAGGCTGTCTGCATCAGGATCGACCTTAGACTCTGTCTAGACACAGATGGCTCTTCTTCCCAAGACTGGTTGTCCATTATTTTGCCAAAATGATCAAAAATGTAGTTCTAGAAAAAGGTAGAAAGAAGAGAAATCCCAGGTGAATTTATATCTGTGCACCAGACTTGAGCTTTTATCATTTCCATTATTTCAAATGAATCAAAACTTGGTGTAATGTGTAATGGGAGAAAACTAACCTCCAACCTGGACACTAGATTAAACTCGGATCTTTTCTCGAGTAGTCTGTAGATGTAGCTTAACTGTGTCAGGGCTTCAGTCAGTGGCTCAGTTTCCGTTTCATTCTTTAAATACTCCAAAAGATTTAACACTTGTTTGAAGGACACTTTTCCTAACCTTGTACAAACATACAACATGAAACCATTTGTCAAAAGACGCCTTTGTGGAACTTTTTCTTGCAGCCTTATTATAGTCTTAACAGCAACGTGTGTATTCATCTGTATGACTGTATCTTCAGAATTGCCTGAATCTTTAACTAACACACTACCTTGATATCGCAAAGACATTATTAATGAGAGACGCTCGGTCCTCTGGTGAAAGAACAGACACGTTTTCCTTCAAACTCTCGATCAGTGATTTCCAGCCTTCTTCTCCATAGTCCACTATGTAGAAACCTTCACTCCTGTAGTTAAACTTCAGCCACTTCACGCTGCTTGGAAGGTCGAAGGTGGCTAGAAAATGAAAAATAAATATTAACTACAAAAAAAAAGGTTCACGTCAAACTGTTAATGCAGTGACATGAGTTGCGATTCAGTTATGCATCCCATAATGCAGTGACCGTACTGGAAAGCTTTCTATGGTTGCTATAGTAAAGTCAGGAAAAGATTTACCCGTTTGGTCCTTAAAAAAAAACACTTGCTTGCAGAAGACAGAGAGGCTGCAGGTGTCGTTGATGTAAGTCAGCGGTATTTGCCACAATTCGCTGTGAAGAGAACAGAGTGACATCTGAGTCCGCTGATTTTCATTGGCTCTTATTAGATTAGAACGTATTAGATACAACTCCATTACATCCAGTTCGAACCCGTCCAGGCATGGGCGAACAAGTGTAAAATATGTGTATGGTTATGTATGTGATGTGCAGAACCATTTCTATTGGACTACATACTGCAAAGATGGAAGAAGAACATTGTAATGTGCATAAGAACAGTGCATACACCACAGTGACGTTTCTCTTAGACATTATATGTCCAGAAAAGGTCAAAGAGGAAGTGTTTCTCTTATCTAATGCTAGTTAGAAAAGGGCTAGTTTCAGGTGTTGTGTATAAGTTTTATTAAAGGATTAAAGGGTTAGAGGATTAAAGCATTGTTTTGTGTGCTAATTTAAAATGATTTTCCATAGAAACAAACTCATGCAGTCAGACCAATTTGTTGTAGACGGTCAGTTTTCATGAAACATGGGGGAAACTAATATTTACACAATGCGATTGCAAAAAACCTTATAAACCTCATAAATCCTGGGGGTTGCACTGGTCATGCGCCTGTTCAGAGATGTGAGCTGCTCAGTTCGTTGTCTGAAGACTTTTAGACATTTTTAAGACCATTAAGAATGAAATTGAAGACCTACAGTACAGACCAAAAGTTTGGACACACCTTCTCATTCAAAGAGTTTTCTTTATTTTCATGACTATGCAAATTGTAGAGTCACACTGAAGGCATCAAAACTATTAATTAACACATGTGGAGTTATATACATAACAAAAAAGTGTGAAACAACTGAAAAATGTCATATTGTAGGTTCTTCAAAGTAGCCACCTTTTGCTTTGATTACTGCTTTGCACACTCTTGGCATTCTCTTGATGAGCTTCAAGAGGTAGTCACCTGAAATGGTTTTCACTTCACAGGTGTGCCCTGTCTGGTTTAATAAGTGTGATTTCTTGCCTTATAAATGGGGTTGGGACCATCAGTTGTGTTGTGCAGAAGTCAGGTGGATACACAGCCGATAGTCCTACTGAATAGACTGTTAGAATTTGTATTATGGCAAGAAAAAAGCAGCTAAGTACAGAAAAACGAGTGGCCATCATTACTTTAAGAAATGAAGGTCAGTCAGTCTGAAAAATTGGGAAAACTTTAAAAGTGTCCCCAAGTGCAGTCACAAAAACCATCAAGCGCTACAAAGAAACTG
Organism: Silurus aristotelis; assembly: GCF_946808225.1. Taxonomy (NCBI): domain Eukaryota; kingdom Metazoa; phylum Chordata; class Actinopteri; order Siluriformes; family Siluridae; genus Silurus; species Silurus aristotelis. Next base: position 12,653,991 of record NC_139596.1, on the reverse strand, counting down.
GCTCACATGCGGACCGCCCAAGGAAAGGAAGACCAAGAGTCACCTCTGCTGCGGAGGATAAGTTCATCCGAGGCACCAGCCTTAGAAATCGATGGTTAACAGCAGCTCAGATTAGAGACCAGGTCAATGGCACAAAGAGTTCTAGCAGCAGACACATCTCTACAACAACTGTTAAGAGGAGACTGTGTGAATCAGGCCTTCATGGTAGAATATCTGCTAGGAAACAACTGCTAAAGAAAGGCAACAAGCAGAAGAGACTTGTTTGGGCTAAAGAACACAAGGAATGGACATTAGACCAGTGGAAATCTGTGCTTTGGTCTGATGAGTCCAAATTTGAGATCTTTGGTTCCAACCACCGTGTCTTTGTGCGATGCAGAAAAGGTGAACGGATGGACTCTACATGCCTGGTTCCCACCGTGAAGCATGGAGGAGGAGGTGTTATGGTGTGGGGGTGCTTTGCTGGTGACACTGTTGGGGATTTATTCAAAATTGAAGGCATACTGAACCAGCATGGCTACCACAGCATCTTGCAGCGAGGCATGCTATTCCATCCGGTTTGCGTTTAGTTGGACCATCATTTATTTTTCAACAGGACAATGACCCCAAACACACCTCCAGGCTGTGTAAGGGCTATTTGACCAAGAAGGAGAGTGATGGGGTGCTGCGCCAGATGACCTGGCCTCCACAGTCACCGGACCTGAACCCAATCGAGATGGTTTAGGGGTGAGCTGGACCGCAGAGTAAAGGCAAAAGGGCCAACAAGTGCTAAGCATCTCTGGGAACTCCTTCAAGACTGTTGGAAGACCATTTCAGGTGACTACCTCTTGAAGCTCATCAAGAGAATGCCAAGAGTGTGCAAAGCAGTAATCTTCAACTACTTTGGAGAACCTACAATACACTTTTTTGTTATGTATATAATTCCACATGTGTTAATTCATAGTTTTGATGCCTATAGTGTGAATCTACAATTTTCATAGTCATGAAAATAAAGAAAACTCTTTGAATGAGAAGGTGTGTCCAAACTTTTGGTCTGTACTGTATATCATTCTAAAGTGCTACATGAGCATTTCAGTGAGTATTAAAATTAGCATTACATGGTTTAATATTATTGACGACCTACAGCAGCAAATTTAAGATATCGATTTTTGCATTTTAGGCCTTTTTATTTTTATTTTTAAGACTCCGCAGAAACCCTGTATTGCCTATATTAAAAAGATCATGTGTCCAAAAACTAAATCCTGACATGAACAGACAGCTAGAACTAAATATTTAAGGTTGCTGCGCTACTGAAACCTGCAACGAATAAACCATATGCAAAAAATGGTTAAAAAAAAAAAATACCTGTGGTCTGTGATGTTGCCTGCATTGAAGAGGAAACGCTCTTGTGTTATTTGCACTTGTTTGCCTGTTATGTTCACTGTGACCAGCGGAAAACCTTTTTGTACAGTCCAGGTGTTCATCATCTTTGCCACATCGATCGATTTCGAGAACTGAAACAGCAGTGACATTGTGGTGAACAAGGGGTTATTTAAATTCAACATCTCTCCATGCATGAAGAAGGTTGTACCTGTGAAAAGCTGTTCCACAGATCTTCCTTGTTCGTATTGCTGCCATTATACTTTTTCAGATACTCAATCACTCCTTTCTTGAACATCTCCTCGCCAATTGTTGCATTCAGCATGAGTAAAAGAGAGGCACCCTGCGTGAGACCATTCAAGGAGCAAAGTTATTGTCTAGTTGGTGGACTGAAGGACACGAAGAGAAATGTGTTCAGAATATGTAACCTTCTCATAGGACACGGAGTCGAACATTTCTTCTACTTCCGCTGGAGCAGTGACATTAGAAGAAACAGGATGGGACGAATTCATTGCGTCTTTGGAGAGGGCTCTAAAACGCACATCCAGGAAGTCGTTCTCCTGAGAAGATGAATAAGAAGATAAAAAAATAAAAAAAGCAATTTCTGAAGAAAATGCACACATAATGTTATGTTCAATAAACAAATAACACAACTATTTATTCTCACGATTCTTGCAGCAATTATGAATTTGGATTACGAACACTTACAATGTCGAGCTCAGGAAAGACTTTCTCGACAGACAAGTACTGCATGTACGTCGCAAATCCTTCATTCAGCCAGAGATCATTCCACCAGTGCATAGTGACCATGTTTCCAAACCACTTAAACAGGGGAAAAAAATGTAAGTAACCAGTCAATTTAATAGAGCAGCATGCGTATAATGGGAAATTTGCTGTATAAATCTGCAGCTAAAAATCTGCAGAGATTTATGAGTTTAATCAAGTTAATGCGGGGTTCATACACATTTTTTAATTCAAAATCCAATACTTATCCAGACTCAAATATGCAGATTTCCCTAAAGATTCTTAAGACCATATTTAACATATTTAACATCTAAAACAATTATTTTAAATTCAAACTATTACGTGTTCCGTTACAATCTCTGATGTATATCAGTCAAAATCTTTGATGTTGCACGGTCGGGGGCGCTGTACTGTTTTGACCTTCCGCCCACACGGAGGCGCCGTTTTCAGTCAATGAAAATGCAACATTTGGAAGACACTCTCCGAAGTGGATAAATTAGAAAATGCCATTTTTCGTAATGTGAACTGTGAAAAAGGAGGCTTTCGAAAACTATGACGCATTTTTAGTTGTTGCCACGACATTTCAAAAAGTCGGAAAGTAAACAAGCGGCAGACGGAAATGACTCGGGTCGAAACACCTTAAGTTTTTGCTCATGCGCAGTACAGAGACGCGGGCGTTTCCGGATGTTTCGGTGTGGATGAGCACCTTTGGGAAACTATTGTAAACAAGTGTGGACGCGGTTCATTTTTAGACGGAAACGCCGTTTTGAAATGTATCGTTAGTGTCGTTCTAACTTTTGTTTTATGAACAATATTTTTAGAAAACCAAATAGGTCAAATAGTAGGAAACACAAATATTTTTGGGTTCTTTTTTCCATACTAATACAGACCTGGAAATCACCCAGATCAAATTCCATTCTTTTCCAAGATGCGTAAGAACCCTGTCAATGTCTCAACACCTTGCTAAGTCCAATGCCATAAACAACTGATGCTGTTCAGAGACCAAATCGGGACCTATTCAACATAGCACAGTCTAATGCAAAATAGTTCAAGCAATAATTAAATATTGCACTAATCAGTGTGAAAACGTTTCAGGTTAGGCTTTGTAGTATCTGTTTTTCACATACTAGCGATATGCACTTACCAGTGTCACCAGCAAACTGAATTTCTCCTCATAATCGCTCTAAGCTCATTTAATGACAGGTTTTAGATGACAAAATAAGATAAAACCATCATTAATAATGTTATTCATTTTGTGCTGATCAAACTTTGAATAACAACTGATTAGAAACTAAAAGTTGCAATTATCCTCTGTTCATTAACATTTACAGCTTAGTGGTGCTGGGACACTATTGTTCACTATTGTGGACTCCGGGTTATGTTTTAATGTAATGTTTTTTTTGTTGTTGTGAAAACTTTGCATACCTGATGTGCGAGTTCATGGGCAATGACGGAGGACACTAACTGCTTATCCATTGAGGAGGAATGATTACCCACGAGCAGGGTCGTCTCACGAAATGTGATGAGACCCCAGTTCTCCATTGCTCCAGCCAGGAAGTCTGGAATGCCCACCAAGTCTGTTAAAAGCAAGAGTGGCACAAGTAATGAAATCTGCCCAAAATAAATCTGACGAACACAAATTAAGTTACTGGTAAACAACACGGAAAGTCACCATACACAGAACTTCAATGATTTCCATGTAAAGTGAAGCGTGTCTCACCTAATTTGCTCAACGGATATTTGATTTCAAAGAAACCATTGTAGAACTCCAGAAGCTTGCTAGCTGCTTTTAGAGCATAAAGAACTTGGTCTTCTTTATCTGGGACTGCATATACGGAGACCTTTGGAAAATGTGATGATGAGCACACATATTAGACCTAATCAGTTTATAAATTAGCAAACAGGATGCAAACACACAAGAAGTCAGCTCACTATTAGCTGTGTGAATTCTTTGTGGGTGCGTGTTTTTAATACGCAAGAAATGTGGCGCAAACATGAACGGACGTACCTGAGTGTTTGAGACGTTTGCACTCACACTACTGAAGTTGGCCACGATGAATGCAACAAGATAAGTGCTCATATTGATGGTTCTTTCAAACTCATCCTCAAAAAGCCCATTTGACAATGAAGTGGTTTTGGCCTTAAAATGAGAAGGGGAAAAAAAAAATCGTGATCATAATAAATCTGTAAACATAATCCTGCAGGTCCCCACAAGGATAGCTGGCAGTTCAGAGGTCCATAAAAACATCAATAAATTAAAATCTAGGTATTAATCAAGCACCAAAATGAGCCTTTTAAAGACTTCATGTATTTTCCTGTACACTATAACATATACAGTGGTACCTTGACCTACGAGTTTAATTCGTTCCGTGGACGAGCTTGTATCTCAATTTGCTCGCACATCAAATCAGTTTACTATATTGAAAATACTTAAAATGGCATTAATCCGTTCCAACCCTCAAAATAACACCCCGTTTTTATGTTTCATGTTGTTAAATTGGAAAATACATTTCTAAATAACAAATCTTGTATAAAAACATAATAGAAAGAGTATGTAAAGATATAATAAGGTTTTATTCAGTGTATTTACCTTGGAGATGAGACGACTGGAGATAACGAAGACGCTGGCGGAGAGGCGTTAAGCGGCGGAGGAGGGAAATCTCGATTTTTTGCTACTCTCTCTATCACTCCTGTACACTACGTATCCCTTAACTTTAAATTTGTTACTTTTTCTTCTTTGCTTATCTTAATTTTCGTCACAGTCTTCGCTTTCTGGCTTCGTTTCACCATCTAGCAGCGGCGTCTCGATCTTGTACCTCAATTTTCTGCTCGCGTAACAAAGCAAAAAATAAATAAATAAAAATAAATCGACCGAGTGACGGCTCGTACCTCGGAACACTCTTACATTAATGCACTCGTAGGTCAAGGTACCACTGTACTCTATTATTTAAAATCAAATCAACTGGTTTCGCGTTTCTGCCTTACCAAAATACGTTCCAAAAGAAAAACTGAATGTAAAAAAAAAAAAAAACACGATAAACAAACGCCACATTTTACTTCATTTTATAATTAATAATTATATTTTATTGTTTATATTATTATATTATTATTTCTAATTAAATATATATCATATTATTAATAAATTCAATTATTTCAACATAAAACTCCATAAAAACAATTCCCTGTAAGTTTTTTGGTCTATTGTGCTATCCAAAAGAGAATTCCGCAATAAACCGGGGCACGAGATTCAAACTGCGATAAAGCGGGGTCCCACACCCACCCACCCACACACACACACACACACACCCACACACCCACACACACACACACACACACACACACACACACACACACACACACACACACACACACACACACACACACACACCCACCCACCCACCCACCCACCTATCAGGCAATCAGGCATATATAATGTTATGACTGGTGAGTGAATAACACTGTTAACTTCATCATGGCACCTGATAGTGGGTGGAATATTAGGTAGCAAGTAAACATTTTGTCCCAAAATTGAGGTTTGAACTGTAAAAATGGACAAGCGTAACAGAGATTGAAAGGGCCAAACTGTGATGGCTAGACGACTGGGTCAGAAGAAGTTAATGGATCAGGACTGTTTTGAGAGCAAAAGGCTTCCTTGATGTTACTTAGATTAGGATTAGAATTAGGTGTTGACAGAGCCTTAATTAACTGCATTAATAATTACACCAGAAGAATGAATACTTCAGATTGTGTGTACTAGAGAGAAACATGGAGTCAATGCTCCGAGTTAATATTTATACCAATACAAATACCGCAATAGCATCTCTTTTGAGCATGTGTCACAAAAAAAGACAAATGAACTGAGGTTATTACCAAAGGCATGTTAGAAAGGCTGATGTATTCCGCTTCTCTCTTGATCTTAATTAGAAATCTGGCCTTAAAGGCTGGTTCATCAAAACAAGGAAAAGCCTTGCGGGCAGCCAGGGGCTCAAACTGAGTAGCAGCCAAAACTCTGACAAAAGAACAAGTGAAATAATTTAATAAAAAACATGATAAATTAACAACATCTTCTACTACTAAAAACAATGTTGATATTAATAATAACTTTATTTATAATCATCTAGAATACCTTCTTTTTCCACTTGTGTCAGTGTAAGAGCTGTTATAGAAGCCATCATAGTTGCTGGAGAGGTTTGCTGAATAGTTGATATTGAGTACATACTGTCCCTTTTTAAGTTCCTCTGACAATGTGACTGCAATCTGCTGCCAGGGCTTGTACTCCAAGATCTCTACCTCTTTGCCTTGAAAAGTGGCCTTCTGTATCTCTAAATCAGAGCTGTGCAAAATAACCTTATTGGTCTCTTGCTGGACCACCAGGGTGATGGCTACACTCCCAGTGAAAGTCATGGTGTTCAGGTCAGGATGGACCGAGATCTCGTAGTTGACTGGACGCACACTGTTTGGAAGCCTTAAGCTCGTCCATGGGAACAGTACCCCATTTTTGGAGATTGGATAGATAACTTCCCAGGGGGAGCTGGTTTTGTGGCAGCCCTCTTTAGAAAAAGTGCACTTGGGCAAAAAGTAAATGACCATGACCATTGAAGCAATGCAAACCAGGAACAAGACTCCTATCACCATGGTCTTTGCAGATGGCTTCGGACATGAACCGGATGGTTGCTGGCGGCCGTAGGAGGAGGCGGCACTGCGCTGGCTGGAACTACGGTTCATAAAGGACATCCCCAGGAGTCTAGCTGAAGACTCGTAGTCCTCCTCATCATCTTCTAACTCGTTCTCGCCAAGACCGCGTACCAGCAGCCTGGAGCTGCGCGGCTCATATGGGACTTCATCTGAGTCGATGGGGTAAGAGGTCGATTCCTTCGCCAGATCTACCACATCAGGTTCCTCTTCAAACATGCTGTTTTCTATCATGTTCCGGGGAAGTGGAGCTCGATCTGAAAATAGAAAAATCAAACATGCCCATAGTACAGTGCTTTGTAAAAATATTTACCCCCAAGGTGTTTTTCTTTTTTTTTATACTTTTCTGCATTACAACTTTACACTACAGCTTTACACTGCATGCCTACCACTTGAAGGTGCTAAATATGTTTTATTGTAACAAATAAAATCTTAAGGGTGTATAAATATACTATTCCTCCCACTAGTATGCTTCTCCAGCTCCTTTAATATAAATGGGTTGTATTGTTGTACAGTAATCATGTTATGCCACAAATTCCTATTCGGTTTCAGGTCTGGTCTTTGATCAAGTCATTTTAAAACATTTAAATCTTTCTTTAAAAACAAAAATAATCCAGTGTAGGTTTAGCAGCATGTTTAGGGTCATTGTACTGCTGGATGGTGAACCTCCATCCCAGTCTTAAAACCCCCCTCCCTTCTTTAATCCAGTTTTCCATTCCATTCAGCACAATGCTGCTACCACCATGCTTCACTGTTTACTCAGGGTGATGGGAATTGTTGGGTTGCAGTACACATAGCATTTACCATGATGGCCAAAAATATTTTATGACCAATATGACCAATATGTAATCGGGTCAATACTGGACTACCGAAAAGTTTCAGGACAAACAATACTGTTATTAATACTTGCTTTGTTTTACCTCTGTATACTTTGGCGTTCGAGACGAATTAGAAGCTGATGCTTCTCATTTTCAGTACCTGAATGATGCCATCATGTGGCTGATGTTTGCTTACTGCACATGTGCAATGTGTGTCTGTGTGCAGACAATCAATCATGGCGGCAATGGTGAAACGTTCAAAAGAATACAATATGAGTGAACAAAAAAGGCAACACTGGTAATATGATGAAATATCTACAAACAAAAACACGCCATCTACTTCACGCAATGAGCTGTATTTACTACTCATCTCCCAGCTCCAACTGCATCTCTCCGGCCTCAGCCACACGAGAAGGAAACATTCATTATACAGTTCGTACAGTTAGTTAGTACTAGTAGTCTTTAGGGACACCACATCGGTTTTAAAATGTAAATCTAAATATGAATAACCCCACAGGAAACACTAGGCTCATGGTCTCAGACACCCAGGAGCAGCCCATTCACCAAAGCGATGAGGTGGAAGATGATCCCTGAAAACACGGCAGCGTGTCATAGGGCAGTCACTAAATTAATAGTGAAAGATTAATTGTCCTTCACTTCAGTGAATTTAAGCTGTTTCAGGTGTAGTAGGCCTATGTGCTAGAGATGCCAGGATTTTTACATTCTGTTGTGCTGCTCTGCACATGCTGTTAAATTAATGTTGTGCGCTCTCTCTCTCTCTCTCTCTCTCTCTCTCTCTCTCTCTCTCTCTCTCTCTCTCTCTCACACATACATATATACATATATACATATATATATATATATATATATATATATATATATATATATATATATATATATGCTTCATGTGTCTTTTTCTGTTTGCTTAGAGAAGGAGTCACCAACATGGAACACATGGTAGACCGCAAGGACCACATGAGTAGCCCGTGGGCCTTTTCCCAAAAAAAAAAAAAAAAAAAGATGTTTCCTACTTTGTTAAATCATTGATGATAATTATTATGAGAAATCATTAACATGATCAGTGTCTTCACATAGACGAATATCATTAATTATTAATAATAACATATAATAAAAGATAAATTGAGCAAATTTATTTCGGATTAAACTGAAAACTGTGTGTATTAAACTGGTAGCCCTTCACATTAATCGGTACCCAAGAAGTAGCTCTCAGTTTCAAAAAGGTTGGTGACCCCTGGCTTAGAGGCTTTTGTAAACTGCAGTACTAAAGTTCAGCAGTAATAAAACATAACTTGAAATGTTCCACATCATGTCTTTTGGCATCAAATTACAGAGTAATTGTAAACAAAGTAAACAAAACCCAATCCTAGTCTGAGTATTCTTTTCATATTTCACATGGATTTAATGGAGGCCTGATTTTTTTTAATAACCCCACCCTGACCTATATCTCCCCACAACATGATCTCTGGAGTGCTTGTGTAGTGGTGTTGCAGACTCAGGGGCTGTTCACTGCAGGTATATTTACCTTGACATCATTTGACAAATCATGACATTTTCATAGCACATTGCCAAACCTCAATTAACTAACTGAATCTTAAAATGAATTAAATGGACCAAATTGTATTAATCGGTTAAATGGCAAAGGATGTGACTACATATACAGTATATTTAAAACTGAAGCAATGTATTAGGCCCATTGCATAAAATCCAAACAAAAACCTATTTTAGTTTCAGGTTGTAATGCAGCAAAACTGAACAAAAAAAAAAAAAAAAAAAACCCACCACTGTATGTGTAAAAACAATGTTTGTTATACTCAGTATTAGGTTATTTCCTGTTGACATTGTATTACCATAGCTAAGCAGGAGTACCAAAGCCTGTGCTTTCGCATTCAAGTGCAATTCGAGCAGCACATTAACCACATCAATAAACAGTCAGATGTGGGAAACAATTTCTGTAAACAGGCACATGCCTTTATGTGCTTATATATTTATATGTCGATCTTTTTTTTATTCTGCCATAACAACATTAAATTTGGTGCAAACTTATCTAGTGGACCGAATGCAAAGTTTGAACATTGTAGATTTACCGACACCCTTACAACGTGACCTTCTTTCATTTTCTTCTCTGAGGAAGTTGAGAAAAACATCTTGTGTTGCACAGAAACAGCAGACTGTACAGAACAACTTTCAGTTCTTCTATTTACCCAGTACCAATTAAATCACAAAGATCGGTTTATTATTCGAAACACAGTACCATTACACAGCCTAGAGATGGTCAGAAACATTCATCTCTCTTTCCCCTGCTTATCAGGCCTATAAAAACCAAATAAACCATAACTAATTTAAACAGCACAATGAGATCAGCTTCTCTCAAAGCAGCCACAGGTGTGACTGTGCGCCATGTTTTATACTTTACAAACATATCCATCTGAACCATAAACTTGCACTGTATTATAGAAAATATCACCTGAAATATGATATTTATCATGTTTTACAGTTCTGTGCAAAGTCAATATTTAATTTGAAAAGGTGATTACAGTTTGCTTGACCGCACTATATTGACTTTACACAAGTCAAGAAATTGTTAAAACGTTATTCATTAGACACCTCAGACTCTTGAGCACGTCAGTGAGTAGCAAACTATTATTTTTTACCTTTCTAGTAAAAAGAACCGCTAAACATGGACTGTTGTACTGCTGCGGATAATCTCTAAATCTGGGGTATATTTTACAGACAGAAAACGCCTGCATTATGTTTTTTACATAAACAAACAAACAACTAAATGATTACATGTTTCATAAAAGAGAAACCAAAATAGATAGCTTTCATGTTTTACTGGGGCATAAGTGACATTTTAAAGTAAATTTTAAGTAAATTTTACTGTTTACTGTCATACGCATCCTTGTATATACACTTTTTTCCCCCCACATATATCTTTATTCTTTTTTCTTTGTTTATTTTTCTCCTCATTCTATTCGCTCATGCCGGACCGTCGTAAAAAGCATTTCACTGCATGTCGTACTCTGTATGTATGTGCATGTGACAAATAAATTTTGATTTAATTTGATTTGACATGTTGTGGGTGAACTATAGTCCAGGTTAATAATCCTTGATCTTGAGCCTGTCAGGTAACACCAGTTATAGATTTTCCTAAGTATGTAAATTTCACTTCAACATTACATGCATGCATCATCACACAAGCTATTTTGTCAAGAATGACAATAACATGGCTTTTATTCTAACTGGGGTCATGGTACAGCAAATCCAGATGCCTAAAACAAGTGGGGAAAGCTTATCCTTTAACCCTAACCCAGATCATCTAAATCATATAATACTAAAAGCCAGTTGCCAGTTGCTATTTTACCTCTCAATAAATATCTGAAAAGCTCCAATTGCTGTTGTTATTTGTTATTATAAGTTTTTATGAGTAGGACTTTGTCAGATTTGAATCCAGAAGCTGATCCAGAAATACAATCTCTTTCAGGTCCTCAAGTGCCTTTACACTTACTGTGGTATTCTACAGCATTCGACAGATGCCCTTATCCACAGTGACTTCAATGATCTCATTTATACAACTGAGCTCTTGAGGGAGAAGAACCACGTTCAGGGGCCCAGCAGTGGCCCTGGGATTAAAACTAATGACCTTGAGAAACCTTGAAAAGCCCAAATGTTTTAACCACTGAGCAACCATCTTCTCTTGTTCCAGAAGTTTTCCCTCTCAAGGGTTTTATTATTATCCACAGTGACTTGCAATAATCATATATTTATACTTTTGAGGGGGAAGGGCCTTATTTAGGGGCCCAGCAGTGACCCTGGAATTTAATTTTATGACCTAAAAACCTTGAAAAGTCTAATGTTTTAACCACTTTCCTACCATCTTCTCTTGATCTAGCTGTAATTCTCTAAAGTGTCTTATCATCCAGTGTGACTTACAATGATCTCATTTATACAACCGAGCTTTTGAGGGGTAAGAGCCCTTGCGCAGTGGCCCAACAGCGGCTCTGGGATTTATAATCATGATATTCATAAACCTTGATAGGTTCAATGCTTTAACTTCATCCCTACCATCCTCCTACCACCTTCCCTTGGCTCTTCAGTGGTACTCACAAGGGTTTTATCATCTTGATAGCTGAAAATCCAGTGCACACTGACCAGAAAAATAACTAATTCGGGTCAATTTAAGTACTTTAAAGAAGTTTTGGTAGTATATTCTTGAACACTAGGAAATATTTGTTGTTTTTTCACTCAGAAATCCTACCAGATTTTATCTAGGGTTTATGTCTGTTTATCTTTGATGACACTGAGTGACAAGAAGGCAGTGGGGAGGAAGAGTATGGCTGCTGAGAGGCTCATGTTCTCGTCATGACGTTAAATCGTTCACACAAGTTCCGGATTAAACCTTTTTTTGTCTCTAATAATGAGCTAATCGGTGTAAAAGTCGATTCTGAATCATCTGCCTGTTGTTACTATCACTTTTTTCGAACAACATAAGGCGACGCTATATGCGTGTGTGTGCGTTAGCTTCCCTGACTAGCTTAGCCTAAACGTCAAACACAATGTAGGAGAGGGTAAACTTACGGTCTTGCACTACAAAAACAGGTCGGGTTAACAAGAAAAACAGTACGCATGATTTGCAAACTTTTCCAAATTTGTTTTAAAAGTGTTTGGAGGCGAAATATATAACATTTCTTTCCTGCTCTTGTCATAACAGAGATCTTGGGTGATAAGTCTTGGTATGTTGTCTTACCGTTTTCAAACAGATCCATATTTAGAAGTCGGTTCACGTCCCAGGGGTGGCAACGTTAATCCAGAGAAAAGTCAATGCTGATTAAATAAATCTTTTTTTTTTTTTTTTTAAAGAGCCACACGCTCAGTTATAAAAGATCATCCAGACAAATAATGAGTTGCTGGAGAAAACAGGCTTAGCTTGTCTAGCAGGCTAGCTCACTTTCATCATCCTGAGCTGCTACAAACCCCCCCAGTCCTGTGCTGGATCACTTCTTCGGATGGGAAAAGAAAAGGATAATCGCTCTTTATGGATATCAGTAGAAAGCCAGCACATAAGTTTAAGTAATCTGGTTCCTGGTCCTTGTTTTAGAAGCACATGTTCCTCCCTAAGTGTTAAATCCACTGGTTTACTCGTAGCTCTGCTCCAGGTGGCCTGCATAAGTACTACACTGTAATTATTCTCTGAGGTTCTAACACTGGTCCAGGATTAACCCCCTGCACTTCAGGGCACTTCCTGGTGTTTTTTCTCAACTTTAAACCATCACTCTGAACTGATCAGGTGTCCATGGGGAAAAGAAAAAACCCTACAATATGCAGCACAGGACAGGAATTAGCCCTGGACCAGGTTTGTGCGAGACCATTTCATCTGAGATGTAATCTAACCACCCTAACGAAGAAACCAAAAGAAGTCAATTCCTAATATCACATAAATGCAAAACTGTATCATCAATCATACCTGTGGATCCATATTCCAACTGGGTTATGAAGCAAACAGACTCCATAGCCTCGAGCGAAACACTGAACACTCTTGAGAAAGAGGTCACTTTTCACTAATCAGAGCTGTCACATGCTGTCCATTTCTTCTCTGTTGTTCATTGTGGCTCTCACAATAGTCCAAGTTTCTATCATATGATTCGTAGACTAATGTCTTGCCTGTTTATCTACTGCGTGACCATGAGCATTGAGTTTTCTGTATGCAGTTGGACATCATCTCTCTCCACTGACAGTTTCAACCATCTTCTGTGCAGAGGAGCATAAAGGAAAACTTCACCTGAGGACTTATATTTGTTCCACTTATGTTTATATCTATATATGTTTATCTTAAAATATGTCTAGGGATTCTAAGGGTGACATGCTTAGAGATTCTGGTGCACTTTTGTTGTTGAAAAGTTGTTCTGTTGTTCTGGTGGAACAGGTTGGAAAATGGTGTTTAACTGGAGAAGTTTTCTCGCCATTTTCCAGTGATATTCAGTCATATTAATAGGAAGTCAAATGGAGTCATAGAGGAGCTAAAAAAAAAATACGGAACTCAATGTTCCAGAAAGCAATGCAATCCAAAATGAGTCTTGGACACCACTGAAGACATGCGACAAACTAAGTAAACTAACAGTATGAATATTTACTTTGACCATACAAATATATAAATGTACATATATTCAAAATTATTATTTTTTTTTGAACAATCCTCCTTTAGCATGAGTAACTGCTTTACACAGTTATTTTCTCCAAACATTTAGCTGAAATACTTCGCTATGTCTCTTGTAAAACTTGCTAGTTTTAGGAGGTGTTCAATCCTAGTTGGATATTTCTTTCTGACCTTGAAATCCAATTCCTCTCATAGCAGTTTAATAGGATTTAGGTCCAGTAACTGAGCAGGCCATTCCATATAGATCACGCTCTAACCTTCCCTGCTCCAACACAACCCTAAACCATTAAGCTTCCAGCTCCATGTTTGACTATAAGGGGTGAGGCAGTCTGTTAACATCTTCTTCCCAGTTCTCCATCTTACACAAGTTCTTATGTTAAATGTCAAATTTGGATTCATATGTCCATATAACTTAATTCCATTAATTAACAGTACAATTCTTGTGTGTTTTTGTATTTTCCACAGTTTGTTGCATAGAAACAACAGCAACATCCATGTGTCTCAAAAACCATAAAATACTAGATGTTTCCATCTTTTGACAGGTACAGTAAGCTTTATTTTTAACCAGAAACCAGAAAATTATAGTAACTATATTTAAACAATATTTAAATTATTAATTATAGAAAACCTTAAGGAAATGGAACACCAATTACTATACAGGCAACACATCTATTTCCCATATGTCCATTTAACCTGAAATATATATATATATATAAAAAAAAATAAAAAAAAAACATGCTTAATGTAGGTCAAACTTTCTCATCGAAACTGGTGCATTCTGATTGGAAATGTGCTTATTGGCTTATAAAAAATGAATAATGGAAATGTCTTAATTCTTATGTATGTTTTCCTAAAGCAGAAACAGGTGAAATATCTAATTGAGTTTCTTCTGAAGCCACATCCTCAGATTTTCTAAATTCCTCTCCAACCACAAAATGTTTTTCTCCACGTTCTCCACAGCCACTTGAGTGACGCGGAGCTGAGACGACTGTTCTCGAATGGAATCGAAGAAATCCTTGATCTGGAAAAAAATCAAAGTCGTATCAATGCCAATGTGCAAAAGCTTCCACAGAACAGTGATAAAGATGCTGAGACATTTTCAAATAAACAAGATACTCACATCAGCAAGCTCGTCTTTAGATGAAAACTGCCCAGTTGTACTTATGATGATATTTCTGATGGAGGATGATCCAAGCTGAAATCTGAAAAACAAAGAACGGAAATAGACGTTGCTTCGCTGTTCTTTATTCAGAAAAAAAATGTGTGAAACAGTTTCCGATTTTCAGTGATGATGCGGTGGGAAGGAAGTGGAATGTGTGTAGGTGTTTCGTGATGCCAATGTTTATCTTCAGAACTTCAAAACAGACAAATAAAGTAAAGCTGGAGTGTAAATGACTTCTGGCAGGTCCTGTTTTTACTCTTATACCTATACACAGTGCCTGTCTTAGGTTTGGAAACAGCTAGTCTTTTATCATTTTTAAGAGACACTTGTATATTGCTTTTATTTCTAAGAAACAAACTAGGTAATTAAACTGTATTCATTTTCATCAATCGGTCAACTTAGGTAACAACAATTGCATGTAGCTATGCCATGTTTCACTTTACAATTTTCTTGTGTGTTATATACATGTAGGTTAAATGGTGAGAGGAATACTAAACCTACTGCTCCATACTTCAACGCCATGCAAATCGGTACTGAGGCTAATTGGAACCCACTTCCAGACAATGACTCAGAAGGGTTGTTTAGAGAGCACACAGTCAGCTGGAGTGTAATCTAGCATGGAGTTGACTGTCTGGTCCCTGGACCTAAATCCCATTACACTGCTCAGGGATGAACTGGATCACAAGGTCAGAAAGAAATATCTAACTGACAAAGAAGAGCTTTAGCAAGTTTCACAAGAGGCATGGCATAGTATTTCAGCTGAATGTGTGGGAAAACTGCCTGTCTGTCTGGAGTGTGTAAAGATTTTATTTCTGCTAAGGGAGAATTTTAGGTTATTTGTTTAATATGTTTTTTGTGTTATTATCTGTACATTTATGTTTGTTAAGTCAAAGAAAATGTAACTGTTAAATTGCCCATTGTTGCATATAATAAATTAATAATTATAAATGAATAATAATTTATATATATAGTAAAAAAAAATATATTATATATTATATATATATATATATATATATATATATATATATATATATATATATATATATATATATATATACACACACACACACACACATACACACACACATACAAATACATACATCCTCCGCTTACTGATAAGCTGCAATTTAAAAATTAAAATAATAATTACCTTTCTACCAGTTTATACCAGTTGCTCTTCACAAACTCCCAGGCTAGGAAATGACCTGCTGGATTTCTGGCTACAGTGTATATCAGTGTAGATAAATCCTGGGCTTTCACCACTGAGCCTTCCATTCCAAGCTCTAGCAGCCTGAATTAAGCAAAATGATGTATCATTACATGAAGCATAATGTTCAGCAGTCTAGCTGCATCATGCCAAAACATTTTAAAGTTAAAATCCTATTAAATTAAATACAATAAAGTGCAATCATGTATATAATAATATACCTTAGCAGCTTAGCTGGATCCTTGTTGCTGCTCAGTGCTGAGAGGATTTTGCTTTTCTCTGCCGCACTTATAGAAAGCGCATACTTTTCCAGCAGGTACTGCCAACCGATATCATTCTGGGCTCCGACTGTGTAGATCGTCTCAGCCACATCAGTGGGTAAGCTACAGATAAAAATTCACACAGTGTAAACTATTCACAATCAACTCAGAAGCGGACAGTGCTGTTAGTACTGTTAGTCATGTTTGTCATCTGGCAGAAAAGCATCTTAACAGTATATCAAATGACCTGTTGGTTCCATTAGAGCTCATCCAGCTTTGAAAGAAATGTTTGGCCTTTTTCACACAAGGAGAATAACCAAGATCACACGCTAGGGACAGAAGTTTTGAGCGTAGCTTCCTATCAGAGACTGTGCCCTCGGTGCTCCAGGTCTGCTTGTCGATCACGTTTCTAAAATACTGCAGGATGTAGGTCTGTGGGAAAATAAAGCAATCATGCACAAAGAGTCAGTGTCTACCCACATAAATATTGTTTCAATCTAATCTGTAAAACGTAGAAGCATTACATCTCACATGAAAACTATTGAAAAGCCAGAAATCCTCTTAAAAATCGTCTTTAAATGAGATGCAAAGCACAGAGTAGCAAATTAGATTGACACAATAATGTCCTGGAAATGTCCTGGAAATCTCTTGTTGATGGCCGTCTGGCACATTACATTAATTTAGTTAAATCAAGGCAGAACCACTGATAACAAACTGATAATGTGGTCTAGTAATACAGATGCAGCAGGGTGTTGCCAAACTATTAGATTAACAGTCCTTAATCTGACAGTTGATGGAAAAATACCTTGAGGTTTTGGGTGACATCAGCTACATTTCTCTTCTCTATCATCTTGTAAAACGATTCTAAATAGCCGATGCCTTGGAGAAGGGGAACGTTGTGTGTCTCAGACTTTAAGTAGGTAAGCAGATCGAAAGCCTGGTCCAGTGTCAAGCGCCCTGCACTGGAGAGATAATAATAATAATAATACATGTAAATAGTAAACTAGTCAAACAAATGGTTGTGTTTTATGATGCAGAAAGAGACATTCAAACTTTTTTGGTAGTTCAAGTAAAAAAATATAATCAGCAAATAGTTAATAGCGATAAATGGGAGTAGATTCTAAAAATCAGCATTGTGATAATGAAGTATTTGTATTTATATGAAATGAGAAATTAGTGAGAAATCAAACAATTAATCAGAATTACTTTAATAATCCCAGATAAGATCAAATAATTCTTAATATATAATATATTATTTATATATAATATATAAAACATTAATCTTGTCAGCATGCATATTGTTAATTTCAATAACGTTCATTTCTATAAAGTTTATAGTCCTACACAACTAATATTTTACAGAAGTGACTAGACCATAGTGAGCTGATCCAGTTTTAGACTTGTTCCTTTTTACTCAAGTGTGACACCTTGTGTTAAAACCAGGAAATTCCATTTCTTACGTGACGAGCTGAAAGGCATTGTGAATGAGGTTGGCTCTGTCCTTAAAGCTCATGGCACTGTGGTTCACTTGCATCAGTTGAATTAGTGCACTCCAGCCCTCCATGTCATAGTGGATAATGTAGTAACCGTTCATGTCTGTGTTAAACTTCACCCAGTCCACTTCCTGATCCAGCATCAACATGTCTGAAAAATAAACAAACAATTTCATAAAACAGCCTCATTGTTCGATTTACAGTTAAATGAATGATCTCTCATGTAGTTCTGACCTGATTTTGTCTGTAATACATGTTTTATTTCTTCGCTGGAGTGGCTTGTTTTGTAGGTCAAAGGAATGTGCCAAAGATAGCTGTTGATATGGAGGAATATCAATGTATTACAATTGAACATAAGCACTTTAAGCAAACATGAAGGCTTTTGAGAATTACCCAGCTTGCATTGAGTGCCACAGTGGGTCACTGGGCTGAACTGTCTTTAGGAACCTCTCCTGCTCGATGTAAAGCTTGGTTCCCTGTCGCTTCACGGTCACCAAAGGGATTCCCTTCTGTAGAGTCCATGTGTACATCATCTTCTTCAGGTCTATGTGCTCTCCTGCAAACAGATACTACAAAACAAGCAGTGGGTTACAAACACTTACATTTGTAATAAGAAGCTGAAAAACAGAATTGTGAAAGAATCATACAGCATTTTTGGTAGCCTGTTTGTCACTGTAGCAGTATTCTCCCAAAGTAAAATCTTCTTCGGAGCACGTCTGTGGAGCAGAGAATCGTGAATACTTAATTTTAAAATCATTCATGCAAAATTTCATAAATTCTTAAAATATTTCGAAAAGGCTTTTACGTTGACCAGGCTGTCCCACAGGTCCTCGTTTTTGGCGTTCCTGTATTTGAACTTTCTCAGGTACCTGACTATGCCACTCTGGAACACATCATCTGTCAGGAAATGCCTCAGCATGTGTAGAATGCATGCCCCCTAAACATTTAGCAAAAACAATACAAATGGGTTAAAAGGAAAATATCGACTGACCTGTTTCCACCTCGTCGCTTTACATCTTGTAACTGGATTGTATAATGATAGGCTTATACATACATACACACATTTAGAATACAGTCAAATGCTATCTGGATATCAAGATCAAATTATATATCAGTTGGTAAGACCTGTTTCTGTTTGGTTTAAACAAAGAATTATTAAAACACCATAAAATGTGACTGTAAGCTTCATTAAGCCGTATGTCATAATCAGATTAAACTCCGTTTTAAATGTTGGTTTGGGAATTCCCACTTTGGGAAAAGAATTCAGGGAGAGTCACCTTGTCATAGGACACTGTATCAAACATTTCTTTTATCTGAGTGGGATTCTCCGCAGAGGACGAGATTGCTCTGGAGGAGTCGAGTGAATCTCGACCTACCGCTAAAAAGCAGGTGTCCAACAAATAATCCTCCTGAAATTCAAATAAAAAAGAACCAGTGTTGGTGAAACATGTTCATTTGTGGCATGAGATTATGACAAAAAAAAGGTCTAAGGAATAAAAACATACCGCTTTCAGTTGCGGATACGTCGCTTCAACAGAAACAAACTCCATATACTGTGCAAAGCCTTCATTAAGCCATATGTCATTCCACCACTCCATAGTTACCAGGTTTCCAAACCACTATAGAACAATGTAACAGATTTCATTGACTCAAGATTATTCAATCTACTACATTGCCGATAGTATTGTTAGTAGACTTTTACTAAAGAAGTAGGTATTTACTAAAGAAGAAGGTGTAAAATCTATTTTCTAACAAAAATTTGTCATTCACAGTCATTCAGTTCCGTTTTTTCCGTATCACTAAGATGTCTATGGCAGAGTTGCAAGATCAGTCTGAATAGTCTGGTATGGAGAAGATTCTGGACCAGAATAGAAATTTTGAAAAATAAATTACAATACAGAGATGTTAATGTGGCCAATTGCTATCAAAGTTTTTTTCATCGCATTGCCATTATAAAATAAAAATAAACAGCAGTGCATTTAAATTGTATTTTTATGTTGTAATTGTTTCACATTGAAATGTTTTCAGTCTAATCACAGCCTCATAACATAACACAAAATAACAACACAGTCTGTGTTTCACGTTTCTCCTTGGTGTGATTGCTTTTCTGGTATGAAATCTTCTTCACAGTTTACAGCCAAACCATTTCTTTTAAAAGCTACCTGGAAAACTATTTAAAGTATTATACTGTATATTATTAATACTCATAAAGCTTTAATACCCAGAATTCTTAACAGAACATACACTAAAAGAGCTTAAAGCTGATCCAAAATCAAAGAAATCCACAAGTATTCTCTGGTATACATTTATACACATTTTCTTCTGCATGATTTTACACAACCTGGCAACATTGTTCCTGGTCTAATTTTCCACGGCCACTAGACCCATTTTTTATCAAGTGTGCCACATGTGCTGTGCTTACCTGATGGGCCAACTCATGTCCTATCACCAAAGTAACCCAGAGTTTGTCTGATGTAGAGGAGAGCTC
The DNA here is from genome assembly GCF_946808225.1 of Silurus aristotelis. NCBI lineage: Eukaryota > Metazoa > Chordata > Actinopteri > Siluriformes > Siluridae > Silurus > Silurus aristotelis. The sequence continues at coordinate 12,633,599 of NC_139596.1, read as the reverse complement.
TGGGTCATACAGGAGAGCTGTTTCTCTGTAGGTGGTCAGACCCCAGTTTTCCATCGCTCCAGACTGGAAATCTGGAATCGCTATCAAATCTGAAAAAGTGTTAAAGTGATGAATTAAAATAAACCCAGCATTTTAATTGGAATACATCGTAACACACATGAGTCTATAATATTTACCTAGCTTTGGGAGTGGATAGTAGATATTGAAGTATGTCTCATAAAACTCCAAAAGCTTAATAGCAGCTTCAAGGGCATAGTGAGTTTGGTGCCACTTATTTGGTGCAGCGTAAACAGAAACCTAACAAAGAACAACATACAACATGAATGCACGCATTTAACATGACCACTGTACCTGATCAAAGCACAAAAAAATGACAATCTATCCATCATACATCAATCCCCGTCGCAGTTCGCCCGCTGACGGACTTGAAGTCACAGACGATGAAGGCCACCAGATAAGTGCTCATCCGTACACTCGTTTCAAACCGATCCTCTAACAGACTCCCATCTAATTTCATTGTCTGCTCCTGTGTGAAAGAAAAGACCTTTTAGCCATACTTTTTGTAGGTAAGCATATAATGCAAATTTAATTTAATTTAGCAATTTGATGACCATTACTGTTTTAGCCAATCAGGACTTGCGCTACAAGTGCAGTTTCCACTAAGCTATCTATATATGCACAAGCCTTAGTTATTGTTTAATGCAGTGCTTCAAATGAATAAAAGCACGAAAATTTGCATGCTCGGCTCCATCGAATTCTGGTGTTCAGTGAGGTCTAATGTGCTGCTCCATAATCTACCACAGAGATATTGAGATATTGTGATCGTTAAAACCATATCATGTGATTCGCACCATTATTATCACGTCTTACTATGGGCATGTTGGATAGTGCAATGTGAGAGGCTCCCCTTCTGATACGGACAGAGTAGTTGGCTTTGAATACAGGCTCATCAAAACATGGAAAAGCCATCCGTGCAGAGGTCGGCTCAAAGTGAGTGGACGCCAACACCCTACATATATTCAAGCATAAAGGACAGCAACCATGAATGGATCATTAATCTTCAACCAGATGTTCAACAATGAATTTTTCACACAAGCTGAGATAAGATTATCACACAAACCTCGTTTTTCCGTCTTCACTTTTGTAGGTACTTCTGTAAAAGCCTGAAAAACCATCGACCAATACTGCACCGAATTCCAGATAAAGAAAGTACTTTTCTCCTGAAGACAGGATCTTTGGAGAGAAGATGGCGATCTGCTCGTGGGAAGGATACTCCAGAACAGGAAGCACTTTATCAGACACGCGAGCCTCACTCTCATCTAGGACAGTAGCTGTAACGATGTTGAGGTTCTTGCTGTGCAGGACCACCCAGTTTGTGTTGTTCTTCACGTCAATTTCTATCTTAACCGAACCGTTGAAACTCTCAGTGGTGAGGTTGGGATGGATGAGCAGATGATAATGAATGGGAATGATGTAATTCGGGAGGCGCAACTTGCTCCAGGGAAAAGGGAGGCCATTGGTCGCTATGTGGATGTTTTCAGCTGCAGTGTTGACGTTTTCAGAGGACAGGCATGTGCCAAGGAAAGCCAATATAATAAGGCCCGGAAGTAACAAATCCATATTGGTGGTTTGAATGAAATGTATATACTGGAGGGAAGTAGTTTTATTACTTGATTGCTCCGCTCACATTCTTAGCTTGATGCCTCAGTAAGAATAGCATTCACTTTTACCTGATGGAAGAAAAAACAGGACAAAATGAAAAACAGAAATTGTCTAACAAGGTTCTGCTTTGAACACAATGTCCCTATTTTTTCAAAAAGCTATCTTACAGAATTTGTTTTAATAACTGGAGGCTTAGCAAGCAACCTTTAAAAGCTGACTATCTGAAATCATTATCATTCCATTTTAAAAGCTTAAAAGCTTTAAATCCTTTAGTACACTAATATAATTAGCTTTTCTTACAATGCAAATTTGATTTTGTGTCACCTAGTTTGAATTTATGGTATTTTATGTAGTCTTGGATGAAAGTGGTTTTGGTTCACTGTGTACTAACTGTATATGGATGAAATAACAATAAAAGCCACATGACTCTTGAAATTGCAAGATTTTTTTCTGCCATCTGTTTTTCACTGCTGCTACACATTCATTCCTTTTAATATATACATTTTCATATACGTAATATGTATATTTGTTTATACTTTATGTATTTCCGTATTTATACTACTTTTTTTCTGTAATCTTTACTTGAACTTTACTTGAACTTTTTTGCTATACACTAAAGACATTCAGGTTTCAGACCAACAGATAAATATTCAATAAGAGCTTATAAGACCTGGCACATTCGGTGGCAGACCACCCAGTTTACTAGCACATAATCATTCAACTAAATAGCCCAACATAAATACAATACAATAAATCAACAGTTATATTCTTCTTTAGTGATGCATTTCGAGGCTTGTAAAACAGCTTCTTTCATGTTGTCTGTTTTGGGGGATTTTCCACATTTGGCCTCCTCTTCAGGAAGTGAAAAGCATGCTCGGTAGGATTAAGGTTTATGAGAGTTAAGCGGAAATTATTTCTCAAAGTTTCGTTACTTAAATTTACCGTTTTTATGTATGAACAAATCATTGCTTATACTTTAGTTTGCCAAAACACTGCAGAAACACTGGCTAACCTTAAAACATGGCAAATGTGTTACCTAAACATTCTAATATAATTCTTGTGTAGGTAGTTTGTCCTTGTTCTTTTTCTATCTGTAGTGCTTTCTGGTCTTGATGTTAAAAATGTTGATTACGGGGGGGTTTACCTGACAGGCAGTGAAAGTGTATTATACAGTAGACACTCTGTTGTTTACATGCATTTAACCGGAATATGTGTTTTGACGATAGTTACACAAGATTGCAGGTGATAAACAGCACACAAACAATTACAAAGTAGTTACATTTTACAGAGTTAACTAGTACATGCTGGTTACAAAAGCAACTTTTTTAAAGTAAAGGCATAGGTATATAGTATGGACCAGTATGGAGCAGGCCAGCTGCTACATTCTGAACCCTCTGACAGGGATGGCATGCTGGAAAGAATGTCCTGAACAAGAAGGACACATATTTTGTGTGCACAACAGCAGGCCATATAAACTGCAGTGGGCTTTAGTAGGATATAGTGGCACTGTAATGTGACACTGTGACTAACATGAGACACAGAGAGATGCAAATAAGGACACTTTACTGGAATAACAGGAAGCAGGCTGCAATGCTCATGGACATGATAGAAATTATGTAGAAAACACACATGCACATATACCGCACAGAGACATGATTAAGGCATTGCACAGACAAGGCGATGCGTTTACCTGAGTTTCAGCCGCGTGATCGTGGCGCGCGCCTCCGAGCTTTCATTTTCCCTTTCGTGCTGCAGCGGATCACCCACAATCCCCTGCGCGAGCAACTGCTACTGGATTAGTTCAAATCATCTCTCCTAGACTGCCCACTCCACTAACAATCCTCTCTCTTTGTGTGTGTGTGTGTGTGTGTGTGTGTGTCTTTCAGTCTTCTATCGCCATTATTATCATAAGGGGCGTGGTCACTCTTTTATAAGCGTCTATCAGTTTTCTCTAGGGATGTGCGATACGATGCAAGTTTCTTTTCGATTCGATGCCCATAACGATTAAAAGCAGTACCGTCTTCGATATCGATACCAATAAGTGGTTTTATATGAAAAGTTTATTTCATCAGCTTTTTTGTTGTCTATATAGATTTTGATTGTTCATTTTAAATGCCCTCCAATGGCCTGGCTTTCTTTGTTACAATTACAAAAAAAGATGAACATTATAAAGAATCTTTGAACAAAAGTTAATACATTAGTCTTGGCTTGTGGGCACATGCCATATTGATTATTGGATGTTTATTGGTTTTATGATGTCTATTTGACAGTGGATTGCATAGTGAATGTAAATGCTGTACCCTATCACCCTTTTTGTTGGACAACAGAAGTTTGAACATTCTGGATTGTGTGGACAATGAAGTCCTAAACAGGTTTGAAGGGATGGCCTGGAAGTGCTAGTAAATCAAACCTTGGCTTATATTATATAATCGGATAAGAAGACTTAAGCACTGTGTCTTTTCAGTCACTTGTTTAATAATAATAATAATAATAATAATAATAATAATAATAATAATAATAATAATAATAATAATTATTATTATTATTATTATTATTATTATTATTATTATTATTATACATTATTATTATACATTTTATTTAAAGGCCCCTTTCTAAACACTCAAGGACACTATTGATTGGTAATCATAAAATCATGACAAACAACAAACAGCTGTTTAACTGTTAAAATTGATCAGAAAAAAACTAATCTGAACGGATGAGTTTTAAAACATGATTTTAAAGTGGTCAAATCAACAGCTTATCTTCTTAGTTGCTGTGACTATGTTTCTTGTTTTACATGTTTGTAGTTTTTCTGATAGTTGATCATATATTTAAAGTAAAATATTCTATATTTTAATACAATCATGGTTTGAAGTTGCCCAAAATGAACAGTTTTTTCTTTAATAAATTTTTTCAAAGCCATCAAACTTCTTTTTCTTCTTCTTCTTCTTCTTCTTCTTCTTCTTCTTCTTCTTCTTCTTCTTCTTTCGGCTGCTCCCATTAGGGGTTGCCACAGCGGATCATCCGTTTCCATACCACCCTGTCCTCTACATCTGCCTCTTTCACACCAACTACCTGCATGTCTTCCCTCACCACATCCATAAACCTCCTCCTTGGCCTTCCTCTTTTCCTCCTACCTGTCCCTCCTTTGCACATGTCCAAACCATCTCATTCTCGCCTCCCACACCTTGTCTCCAAAACGTCTAATGTCCATTAATATTAATATTAAATAATCAGCAACAACCTGGCCACATAAAAATAAACATTATTAACACTATTTTAATAAAATATAATCAGCCACACAAACCTGATCCACATAATGTTTTATGACTTTATAACTGTTTGTGGAAAAAAACAAGAAAATGGTGAATTTTCCTCTTGAGCTTGTTTCTTCTATGGCTGTGCAACTCATCTGCTTCAGAAAGTACAGATCAAGTCATCAATTCAAGAATATTTTATTGTCATTTAAACCATATAAAGCTGACACAGTACACAGTGAAATTCCTCCAGAACCCTGGTGCTACATAAAACAACATAAAACAACATAAAGCCACATAACAATAAAAACACAGAGCTAAGGATTAAAGTAAGTGTCCTCACCACATAAAGTGCATCGTGTGCAACCTGTTGCAAACAGTGCAAGACAAGACAGTGTAGGACAAATACACGAAACATAAAATAGCACCACCAGTAAATCTACTGTGTTTTATACAGTGCAGTGTGAAAGCGAGAAGTTGATACTTGTGAAAAAACACAAAATGTTTTTGCAAAACAGCAATAGCAGCAGTCAAATGGATGCGCAAAAAAAAAAACAGCATGTAAACAGTTGTGTAATAATAAAATAATATAATATGGGTGGGTGGTATTAAAGACATGGATGTGTGAGATGAATATGAGTGTGTGTTTAAGTTTAGATTTGTAGCAGCTCAGTAGCACACAGTTGACTGAGTGTGTGTGTGTGTGTGTGTGTGTGTGTGTGTGTGTGTGTGTGTGTGTGTGTGTGTGTGTGTGTGTGTGTGTGAATTCCAGTTCAGTTCTGTGTGTTGAGGAGCCTGATCGCTTGAGGGAACTGTTACAAAGTCTGGATGTGGCGGCCCAAATGCTTCAGAATCGCTTCCCTGATGGCAGGAGAGTGAAAAGTGTGTGTGATGGGTGTGTGGGGGCTTTGCAGATGCAGCGTGAGGTGTAAATGTCTGTGATAGACGGGAAAGAGATGCTGATGATCTTCAAAAAGAGGCTTGCTTCAAAAAATCTCAGGAAGAATATATATTTTTATGCAAGAAGCGATCCTTTTGATACAAGACCAGTATCAAATGTATCAATACTTTAGAATAATTTGGCCTATCCCTCCTTATCAGTGCTTACAGAGGACTGACAGAGTCAAGAGTCAATCCTTCACAAGGTATATGATTTTGGTTCTTAAGGCGATAATTCAGTATTATGTTATACTGAATATCAGCTAGATTTTTTCAGATAGCTGAAGGGAATCAAAGCTGTGATAATGTACAACACAACAGCACATTTACTTTGAAGTAATTGACATTTTAGACACAATAACTATTTTGTGTAAATTCCCATTAACTAAAACAGCTCCCAAAGAAGTCATAGATTAATTGAGTATTTGCATTGTGTTTCCACATACTAACTGATAGGATGTAGTAAGTGTAGGAACAAATTCAGTGTAACAAATTCTTGCCAGAATTAGGATTTTATTTAACGTTTGTAAACAGTGAAATGTTCCAGTGCTGGTATACTACATATCAGATCTCATAAAATGGCCTTTGTCTAATCAAGTTAGTGATTATACACTACAACTCTGAGTGTGACATTGCTTTTATACAGAAAATTGGAGCTAACGCAGCTACAATAATTCAATTCAATTCGTTTTTATTTGTATAGCGCTTTTAACAATGAAAATTGTCTGAAAGCAGCTTTACACAGATAATGTGGTGATTAAAAGTGAATATGTTCTTTATAAGTTTAAGTTTGTCCCTGATGAGCGAGCCGGTGGCGACTGTGGCAAGGAAAAACTCCCCGAGATGGCATAAGGAAGAAACCTTGAGAGGAACCAGACTCAACAGAGAAGCCATCCTCATCTGGGTTGCACCCAATGTCCATTTATAGCAGATATACAATGTTGTGGGGTACAGTAATGATGATCAAAAGCGAAAAAGTAGTCCTGAGTCAGTGTAGGAGACTGTTGACATTAACCACAGTCCAATCCATCCTCAAAGCTCCCGTTTGAGGATACAATACAATTTCAAATTCACAATGCAGCAAATACAGGTTTTTTTTTGGACACACCACTGAACCTGCTACAATACAGTGTGACAGTGTTATTTATAAAGCACTGTTATATAATTAACAAGTAAATCTGCTACTATATGTTCAAAATTGATTCAGAAGCCTGATCTTTGTTCAGATTCTAGGGTTATTTAATGTTTATTCACAAATGACCTTGCTAGCCATTAAACATTGGTTAGACATCAGATTGCACACAAGTCATAAAAACGCGTGTGCATGTGTTTCTGAGAGGACATGTTTACTGATTGCACCAGAATATTATTATGGAAGAATGTATCGTTTGTGGAAAGTACATTATGTCATATTTGATTGCACTCTCTCAGACTGCTTCCTTGTTCGAACAGGGTATTTACACACAATTGGTACAAAATGTTTTAATCATGACAAGAAATGACAATGCTTGCAATAGGTACAGAGTGCAAAGAAGAAAAAAGAAAAAAAAAATTTCTTTGAAAGCAAATGTTAGGTTACGTATGATGAGTATCAGTTCAGGCATGGAGAAGCAGATGTGGAAAAGTCGTTAGTTTCATTGTCAAAGCCTATCATTGTTATTGGTTGACCACAAACCAGAAACAGGTGTGATCCACAGACGTGCAGAAAGACAGTGAATCATTTTGCATTTGTTTTTACACACATGTGAGTTTTCTGGCGTGACAAAAAATGTTTTCAGCTTGTAGTTTTTCGTGCCAGATCAATAAATAACAGTCTGTTGTACACTGATGTTTATTAATGTACTGTCCAAACCCATTTATTCTTTTCTCTCTCTCTGTGTATGGATGAGTGTGTATGATTTGTAAGGATGTACATAATATAGTTGCACTTTAACAGTTAGAAATTTTATTTCTATGTTTTGGGACCAATATAACCTTAAGTCAAGGTTTGTGTCCTTTACTTATGTCAGTGTTTATGCAGAGAGGAAAGGACAACACGGTCTAAAGTCTAAAGCATCCATGGTGGGTGTGATGTCATGTGACTGAAAGTTGATAATCCTCTGCGTTGCTCTGCAGAGCTCAGAGAATTACCTCAGTCAGCATCATGCTCTGCAGCTTACTTACCATCCTGCTTCTTACAAGTAAGTAAAAAGACATTTATGGAGAATCTGATATATTTTATATACTTTAGTCTTGGGTTGTTGACAGAGCAGTGAATGTTTATTGGTTTTATACTGTATCTATTTGACAGTGGATGACATGGTGAATGTAAAGGCTGCACCCTTTTCCCTATCACCCTTTTTCCACATCCCGTTGGACCACAAAGGTTTGACAATCCTTGTCTGTGTGGTCAACGACGTCCTAAACAGGGACAGAGGGATGGCCTGGTTTTCTCAAAGAGCCAGTAGATCAAACTCTGCCTCATATCATATACTAGGAAAAGAAGAAGCTCAGAGTGCAGTGTCTTTTCCGTCACTTGTTTCTTCATGGGACACGTACACTTGCTTCATCAGTCACAGAAATATGATTCAGTTGAAAGCTGGACACAACTATGGATTGGCAAAGAGCAGAATAGGTAAATCAACAGCTTATCTTCTTATATTGTGTGGAATTGTTTCTTGTTTTACATCCTATTCCTTAAGGACACCAACTTATTATAAACACTGATTAATCGCAATGTGAAAAAAACTGTACATTGCAGTATTTTATGCAATTAGTTTACTGATTATTACTGTTTTTTTTTCCTTTTAGGTTTTGATAACGACAACATAAAGTGTTCACATCCTAAGCATCAAAGTTTTTCTGATGGTTAGTCGTTTATTTGCGGTCATATATTCTGTATTTTGACACAAGCCGGGTTTTAAGAGGGCCAACATGACCTTTTTTCTTTCATTCCCACAGTAATTCGAGCACATACAGTCTTTCTGGTCAACCAATTTCTTAGGATTATTCTTGTAAAGATCACAGTCTTCAATGTCTTGATGACAGCACAAGCAGTAATCAAATGGTGAATACCTTTTTATTACTTTCAATATTTATTATTACAATTATTAAATCGATGATGGAGAAGCTACTACTAATAATGATTATTGTCGTTGTTCTAGATGTTGTTACTTTTTTTATGATGTTATTTGTGCTCACTAATTTTTCTTGCCGGTGTCAGAATGTCATAAAGTGCCGCCCGAAGAACCGAGCTCCATACAAAGATTGTAGAAGACCCGTTCCACTTGGATGCAGCTCAAACCTGGCAAAATACATCCATCAGCATGAAACAGAGCTAAAAAGCATTTTGAATGTTGGCCTTTTCCTCAGGCCTTGCGATCAGATATTGAAACCAGGTATTCTGAGGCGAACACAGGTGCTACATTATGTGGTGTGAGAACAAGGAGTTATCTGATCATGAATGAACCTCAGGCTATGAGGAACAGGTGAAGTGTACTGGGCAGCTTTCAATGCTCAGTTAACTCTCACTTATGGGAATGTTTAGACAAATCTTAAAATGTAAATGTAAAACAATGGCGATGTGTGCAGATAAATGTGGTTCTTTTAACACTCAGGATCATAAACCAGTAGGCTGTTAGACATGAATGTGTATGATTTTGTTTGTAAAAGTCGGATATAAGAAATACGAGGCTGTTTGGGAAAATCGACTTTTCTGAGAAGGGGAAAACAGCCCAAAATTTTAATATTAATCTGTATTATAAGTCAATGTGAAAGAGTTTATTGAGGTTACTTTATAAACCCACTACATACAGTGTGACTTATATGCAGTGAGCCACAGACTAATGACCTTGAATAAACATGTTATACAAACCAATTACCTATTCGTTTTTGTAATTAATTGATTTGTAATCAATTATAATTGATAATGTTTGATTTATGAATTGTCAGTGTGTTACCTTACACAACAGATGGCACACTAGTCGTAAAAACACATCATGCCATTGTGGATGATGTGAATCAGTGAGAACTCTTTATCTGAGGTAAACTTAAAAAATATTCTTGAAAATGTGGCAGTAAAATTGTCTTTAAAATGATCAATTTGAGGGGTCTTTACTGATTGAAATATTCTGATGTCAAATTTGTCGGGCGTGTCATTAACAATATAGGTCAGAACACAGAAAGAGTACAAAATCAATAACCACTCAAGACCTGCGAAATGTCTGTCTTTTCTTTTAATGTTTTTAAATAAAACACTTTTTTTTCCCTCCTTGTTTTTAATCGCCGCATTCAGAACTTTACTAAAACACTGATGTAACAACGGTGGTCCACTAGGTGGCAGTACAATCACGTCTGAAATGTTTTTTTTTTTTCTTTCTTTTCTTTTTCTCCAAACAGCATGAATATGGACCTTCTCTAACAATACACTATATTTCATAAATAATTTAAGTATAAACATTAAGCAGTCACTCTTCACAAAAAAACAGATTTCACTCAAAAAAAAAAAAAAATCACAAGATCAAACGCAACAAAGCAAAAACACAGGATGAAGGCTTATCTTTGCAGTTAATTGCACTCAGATGCTTTGCTCTGGTCTTTTCTATTATGCGGCGAAATCAAGCCTAGTTAGGATTTGGCCTATTAATAATCATCAAGGATTTGGCCAATCACAGAGAGTCCCAGTGTTCCAAATAAAATCTAGTCACAGTATGTTAGCAGCTCTTCAGCACTGGCAGTAGTTGCAAAACAAATTAACGTACAAATATGAATCTACAGTAGCAAGTCTTTTTTTTTTGTTAGGATGGGAGTGTTGATTTGTTTAGAATGCAAGCTAAGGCAGTCAGCGTAAAAAAGCATTGCTGACATAGTCAGTTTAATGTAAATGCTAAGCATAAGGAGAAACATTTTGAGCTTTGTTTAGAAGAAACCAAAAAAAGCATCTGCTGGGGAGAAAAGAAGGCATTCTTAGATGCAAGCTGATAAAATCCAAAAGAGGGTTTTATATCAGTTATGTTCCTGCATGATGTTAGAGGGCAAAGCATGCTTTCCATGCTAATCAAAGTTGGAAATGCCAATCACAGTGACTATCCTTAGTAGCAAAAATCAATTCACTCGTATAAAGAATAGAATTGAGTGACACGAAATCTTTGGTTGGAGGACCAGGTTGGTTTGTTTGGCAATAAAGAGACAAAAAAAAGGCCATTCATTAGGTATGAGTCAAATGTGGCTGAAGGGAAGGCTGCAGTTCCTATTAAATTTGGATTTGTTTTTGCAATCCAGTTTCTTCAGTGTGTTTTCATTCCTAACCATTTCGGCACTAAGAGGCAAATATGTGTCCATCTATAAAACGTTTGGCCCTCGTGTGGGATCCAGAGATATTCTGATTGTTACAGATGAAATGCAGGACTGAATCGAAACCAAAGAAGTGAAATCGGATCTGCCGAATGGATAACAGAACGCTGAACAGTTCCTATTAGGATCTCTGTTTTTTCTTCAACCCATGTCTGCTGTGTTGGTTTGAATTCTTCATATTTTACTCAACACTTACACAAATGTCCATCAACAATATTGAGCTCTAGACTACAAACAAGGAATGATTTCTAGACAGATACTGCGGTTGTGTTACAACTGTGATCCTTGGAAATCTAGCCACGTTTACTATTTACTACAGTACTAGTAACTGCACTCATGAAAAGAACCAACTGTCACTTTGTTTTGTGGAGTACCATAGGTGAGGCAAGTCCTATCTACATACAGACACAAGCAAAGGGTATGGAAAAAGCACTCGCTGGGATTAAAAAGACAAGCTATCCGAGACTGTTCAGCTCTGCGGTTCGGTGGAACACTGTTCTGTAGTCGCAACAAAGTTTAAAAATAAAGTGCTTCCATTCAGACTTCCTTTCGCAAGGACGACACCAAAAAACAAACGTCACAAAAAAAAATTCACACATAAAAAAATTCACAGAGCACCCCAGCTCTCCTGAAAATGGCAAATTTACAGTCATACAAAGGAGCGTCTCGTGCCTCCTCTGTCTACACAATATATACAAGTAACGCTCTGATTGTGTACAAAGTCCCCTCGTGCTTCCGTGAATTTTATTATGAAAGTTGAGTCAGTCATGGCCACGCTGTTTACAAAAGTGCAGCGGCGAATAAGCAAACGAGAAGTGCATCCAGGGCCGCTGTCAGTCCTAACCCAGCTGTGGAGTGAGGGAAAATGTGCCAGCGCTCCCTCTCGGGGTGAAGCGCTTCCACGTCCTTGAGGGCGCTGTAGGCGGCGGCGGTGAAGTTGGCATCGCCGGTGGTGAGCAGGTCAAAGACGCACGAGTGGAAATAGATGTCCTGGACCTGCAGCTGCTCGCTGCACTTCCTGGAGGCGCTCTCCAAGCTGAAGGCCTGCTGAGGTGGAGAAAGAGAGGGAATAGCAGGAGCGTGACCACGCTGGAGGCCGAGTGCAGGCAGCTCGATGCGCTCTGAGGCGGGGCAGCCGTTCACACATAGCTGCAGGTCCTGAGTGTCATCGTAGGCCATCGCAAGCTCGTGGGGCATGCGTAAGGCCAGCGTAAGGTAGCGGCCCAGCTGGCGCACCACCACCGTTACACCGATGTAGGCGGCGTGCAGCTCCACGTGGCGACCCGCCAGCTTTTCCAGCACCACAAGGCTGCGCATTTCACTCGTGCCGCCTACAACAGTGCCGTCCACAAACGCCGCTGGCAGGTCATCCGTCACCGCCTGGTACACCTTCTGCTCTGTGCACTCCTGATATGGTTTAAAGATGACGGTGATCTGAAAACAGAAGTTCAAACACGGTCAGTTGCTCTTGTTTTCATTTATTTATTTATTTTACGTTAAGGGCGTAAACGTATTAAAAAAAGGCCACATTGCTCCTCAACTCAAAAATTCTGTGCTGATATTTTCTTTTTCAAGTTTCAAGTGACAAGTGGGAAAATGGGGGATTGTTTGGAAGGAGGAAGGAGAGGATGAAGAGAAGGCGTGGTAGGGTTTTCATTATAACTGCAATTTTCATTATAATTGCACCTGATTTGAGGGCACTGGAGGCTCTGGGAATTATGAAATGCTCCTTTAATGCTTATTCTCAAGGGGGCAAATATTTTTCCCCAAGCATTGAAAGCTGGTTTCATGGCATGGTGTCAATCCTGCGATTTAAACTCACAGCCCTCTGGTCACCTTAACTACAGAGCTAAAATGTATTATCTGCACTAATTACTGACAAACACACAATAAAATATTTTATCAGGCAGAATCGGTATATTAAACGAGGAGGACGAAGCAGGAATATAAGAAATACATTTGCTATTTTAGTCCTTAATCGATGTCACATGCTTCTGCCTGTTAGCATGCAGTGCCTCTAAGAAACACGCCGACAGACTGTACAGATTTAAAGTCACGCTGTTCCATAACACGGAATAAAGAAGGAAAGCCTGCTGACTAACAAGATGTGTGGCGTTACATTAGTGCAGGATGAATGCAAGCTTTGTTCCAATGACATGGATGAAAAATGACCACTAGCTAGCCATTAGGTGAGGCAGCTTAAAAGACCTCATTCGAGCAGTGTGTGCTAATAATTACGGCCAAGCGCTAATAACTCGCCCCACCTCCAAAGTCACAAGGTCACAAATTGAGACGTGGGTAGTTCTACCCCTCACTCACGCAAGTGTTAGACCCTTCACTCGACTTTGGATGAGCTGAACTTTGTCATTTGAAGAAAGAGTAAAGACGACTCGGCTGAAAAACACGTATCTATAAACTCTCTCTGACCGCTAGCTTGACAAATATTTACAATCGCTACAAGACAGAATGGCATCTAGCATTCAGCAACCAAAATACTGTCTTGCTGTGTGTACATGTATGTGTGTGTGAGGTCTTACAGCCATACAACTTGGAAAAATACAGACAGAGCCTCCTTTCAGGGCCACCTTTTCAAGGGTCACGCCTGAGCCCGGGCTCTGTCCAGTCATTAACGGCATTAGAGTTTCACAGACGTGTTAGTCACAAGACCTGAGCTCTGTGCTTTGTTCAGCTAACACCTGTACACACTCCGTCAAAGCTGTCATACCTCATAGACGTCTCGGACATTTAGCGCTTTAACCGATCTGTTTCTTTGCTTTGAAAAAAGTTGCTTTGGTGAAAGAAATACATTGCGTCCAGAATGTGTATGACCTAATAACGCTTTAGTAACATGGTACGATCCAGCTACACTGTACTACATATTACTTAATTATATACTCAATTCACAATACGGTGAAACCCCATTGTACGAGCAACCTATAGTACGAGCAAACGGAGATACGAGCAAACTCGCTCGTAAAATTTTACCGTTTCACGAGCAAATTTCTAAAGCCGGTTCCCCGTTTTCGGCGGAGGGTCGCATCAGTCGCTTAGTTGATGACGTATCACTCAGTCATCATTGTTCAGTGCAGCAAAAACCTAACTGTGGCAGCGGGGGGCGTGGCCGAGCGGCGGTTTGTGAATGGGGAGAGAAACAAAGGCGAAATCAAGACAATGCCTCAATATTCGTAGGGGCCTACAATTTTTCGTAATCAACACAGATTTGTGTGACATTCAAACAAAGATCTCTTCAATTCACACGCATCAAAGATGAGTACAGGTAAAGATCACTGCGAATATACGTAAAAAACATTATCCGGCTGTTTTGCTTTCTATAAAATGGATGTAGTTGTTGCAAAAGTTTATGCGTCTGTTAAATTTTAGATAGCAGTATTTAATTGGCGTGCTGTAAAACTGTTCAATGGCTCGGATTCTGTTAAATTAATACAGGTTAATGTCATATTTCATAAAAACAACAAATTGGAACTTTTTACGTTAATGAATTTTACTTGTGCTAAAATGTTGACATTTTATTTCAGACTTTTTACGTGTGTCGGTACTGGTAGTAGCTTAAAAAAAAAGAATCCTGTGCATGCAATTTTGCCAATTGTAACAAAATGCAGCATTTCGGGCTCCAACTATTACAAAAAAAAAAAACTCTTTTAAACACCACATAAAACATTTTAGGACCTTATGCATATCTACAAACTGCATCCATCGTGTCTACACACCTGGTACACACATACAGGTGCAATTTGTAAATATCCAATGTCTTCACTGCAGCCCATCTGCTCCTAAGCAAAAATTGTTGGTCCCCCTATGATTACAGTATATGTAAAAAAAATATTTCCCTTATCGCAGAGCCAATTTGTCAAAGTATTAAATAAACAAAAACAACTACATATTTTCATTTAATTTAAAGAAAGCAGGTTTAGGTTCTGTTACTGCTTACATTATAACAGCTATAAATAATCGGTCGTAAATAAGCGAAAGCGCACTAATTGCTGATCCTCGTGACTCCTTTGATAAATATTGAAAATAAAAATGAAATATATATAACTGTCTCTTTCTCAAAAGCTTCATCAATAATTGTTTGCCTTATTAAATAATAAATGTTATTATCAGCCTCAGATTATGCAGAGCACGTGCCATACAAGGCACAGTGAGTGAAGTGTTACTATAAAAACATAATTAATACAGACCTATAATTGACATTACTGCTGCCTGAGCTGCTGCTACAAGAAAATAAATCAACTCCTTTTGTCCAATCAAACTCGAGAACTGTGGTATGAATTACTATAAACATCAGTAAACATTTGAAATAAGAAGCTGGTAGCTTAGTGGCTCAGACATTGGACTTTGGATCTGAAAATCTTGAGTTCAAATCCTAGCCACACTATCCTAACCACTCCTGGGCCCCAGAGCAAGGCCCTTGACCCCATAGCTGCTCAGTTGTATGAATGAGATAAATGTCAGTCTCTCTGGATAAGGGCGTCTGCCAAATGCGGTTAATGTAAAATAAAATCAAACTAGTATTTGGTGTGATCGATTTTGACATATCTTATCTTATCTTATCTTATCTTATCTTATCTTATCTTATAATTAAAGTATGGTGTTCATTCCTCACAATACACAATAGCAGGACAGCTCACCTTGTTTGTTGCTGTGGCGCTTGATCCCTGCACCACCGGCACATTCGTTACCTGCACTGACAGGTAATTATTATCAATAAGAGGCCACGCCCCCTCCACCTTGCACGTCTGAAACTGGTCCTTAAAAGTCCGAAGGTGCGGGTCTCCAAACAGACCACAGAACAGGTAATTGGGCCGTGCGTGCTCTGGTGCACCGGGGAGCCCTGTGCCTGTGGCGGTCGGTGCAGCCTGGTGATGATGGAAGCGGCTGTGGTAGTTGCAGGGCTCGATAGAAACGGCCGGGTGCGTCGAGGACGTGGGTCCGTCTTTGGAACAGTTCCTCTGGCTCATGAGGTCACTGATGCCTAGCATGGCCGAGTGGAAAACCAGGTTGCCCCTGCAGCTCTTGGCGGTGCGGTGTGTGCAGCCCGAGTAGGCCCGCAAAGCCTTGCAAAACTCAGTGTCGAAGCCATCCAGAGATGGGTTCAGATGAGATGTGAGCGAGACAAAGTCTGTGGTGCACTTCTGGATACGGCACTGCGGAGTCTGGACCTGGCATTCACCTGGAAGAAGATGAGAAGGAAGATGACAAAATGCTGCTTAACGTACTTACAAAAACCTGTGAGAAAACTACAGTTCAAACTAATTCCATTATCACCTTAATGGCATATAATACTTCAGTGTGTGCTGCTAATGGATAATAACCTGCCTAACACTGATTATTTTCCTAAAACAGTAGTGTTTTATTCTTTATTTATTAAAAAAATTAAAAAAACATGATTTGAATGAATGTTTCAGTCTCAAATCAATTTATTTTTATGTCTCGAATCTATCAAGAGAGTGGAGAGTCTTTTCACTTCAGTTTCACAAAAGAGACAAAGCTTTCAAAGGAACTTCCACATAATAACAGTTGAGTCTATTATCTGATTATCTATAATACCAGCCAATTATGTTGTTATAATGTCATCTACGTCTCTTTTCTTTTTCTTTCCTTTCGTTATTTGCTTTCAATTTACTAATCGTCACATTATATAAACATGTCACAGGATTGGGAAATTTTAGCATTATACTGTGCATATGTGCAAATATTTCCCTATAAGTCCCAGATCTATCTGAAGAGTGGTGCCGAGTGTTTCTTCAAGGTCAGATTCCGGGACTTGTTATATACGCTGTAGCGCAAAAAAAAAAAAAACAGAGAGAGAGAGAGAGAGAGAGAGAGAAAGAGGGACAGCCGACTCAACAAGCGTGTAAAATCTCCCCTTATCGCCAGAGGACCGTGTTTATTGCACCAATAAGATCAAATAAAGCGGCACCTCAAAGGATAGAAAAGGAGGCTTTTCTCCTGTGAAAGCAATATGTAACCACCAGCACTCTAGAAATAAAAACACAAAAGAGCCAACAGCAAGTATGCAGCCAATAAGCAGCTTTAGCCACTTATTCAATTGAATGGATCATTTTCCATTAAATTCGATTCAAATGTAACTTTGATGGCTGCACTAATATATATATATATATATATATATATATATATATATATATATATATATATATATATATATATATATATATATATTAATACATGCATAAAAGTTTTTATTAAATCTGCTTCACAATATGATCCAGAACTTTTTCCAGGTTCTCAGGACACTCGAAAGTGCAAACGTCCGCCGTGTACACACATGCCACAGTGGTCTTTGTTTAAAAAAAAAAAAACGCTAAGTGGCTCCGTTTCATTATTGATTAAGCAATTTTCACACGCAAAGCACTTCACTCCATTATCCAGCGATGACATAGCACAAAATAAAACGCCCAGAGAGAGCGAGCGAGCGAGAAACGAACATTCGTACGCCATTAGCTTGCGACTTGCTTTAAAGTGTGTTCCAAGTGCATTACCTCAGAGAGTGAGAGAATGTGTGAGAGAAAAAAATAAGAAAGGGAGAGAAAGAGAGAGAGAGAGAGAGAGAGAGAGAGAGTGAGAGAGAGTGGTTTAGAGAGGCCTTTCATAATCTGATATCAGCTGCAGCCTCTCCATTAACACGCCTGTAATGACTCAATCTTGCACACTAAGGGGCCTCTCGCTGTAGCCTGCAAGAGCAGCGGCCCATTCAAATCCACCTGATTTGATTATCGGATGATGGCGTAGTGCAGCCAGCGGAGGAAGATCGGCCCTGCGTCCTCCACTGCAGCCGGCATGACAAAGCACGGCCAGATAGGGTTTCACTGACTAGCTGTAAAACAATATGGAGGACCAGCTGAAGCCATGTTGTGGTACAAAGGAGAAATCTTCTCTATGGCAATATTGTTTTTGTTGTTGTTGTTTGATTGGTGTCAGGCTGAATCTAGAAATAATAACATGCCTTTTCATAGGTCTTGGTGATGTACCTATAGGTAGCTCAAATGCTAGAAAACAAAGCTGTAGATATGAATCTGTGTTAGCTGTGTTATGTCCTACATCTCATCCACAAACAGAGAAGCTTTTCACAGTGCCCCCGCGTGACCTCGTCACCCGGCAAACTCATGCGCCTCCAGCACTTCACCCAGCTGCATGTGTGGGGGCATTGGCAAGATGTTGCCCTCCGACACTTGTCTAGGACGGTTCCAGGATGAAGGAGTTCAGAGTGGCCTGTTTAAATCTAATTTGTTCACCACATTTACGCTTGTTTCTTAAACATACACCTTGAGAGGGTATACAGCCAAACAGTCCACATTCACATTAATCCTGTTTGCCTAAATGAGCCCATGTGGACTTCTTGTTGTGCTCATTTGAAGAGGTTTCCGAGACCATGGGTTGTTTGCTCAGAGTGGAGTGTGAACCCATTTGGTATCGTGCTTCCTTTTGGTCCTGTCTGTCAGCCTGTTCAGCATGAACACTATTTCTGTGTACTCATTAATTTAACCCAGGTTCCTGCTACAGCTGTGATGTATCATATAGTTCATAATCATTGTAATTTAATCCAAAACCAAAGAAGCCAAACTGGCAAAGGATCTTGCTCTTAAGTCAAACACAGGCTGCATGCTGTGATTTTAAACTCACAGAGATGTCATGTCTATCGTGACTATACATTCAGTACAATGTGAGAGACTAGACCTTTACAGACACGTGCAGAACCATCAAGCTGAGGCTTACGACTGTGACTGATCCTAATCCAATTCTCATGGACACAGTGTGTTTTTTTTTTTTGCTGCTAGGTAGCTAAAACACAATTAGTATGTCACCTGACACTGCCACTTCAAAAATGCTGTCACGAGGGGAGCCATGCAACTGGATCCACGGTCATACCAATAACAACAATGACACTGCGACACTTGATAAGAGAAGAAATGGGGGGCAGTAGGGAAAGTAGGCCAGTCGTCTTCGTCCCCTAAAGCTGTTTGTAATTTTAGAGCGAGCGAGAAATGGAATGTCTCAGGGGTCCCCCAGGTGGGGGCAGCAGATCATAAAGTATTACTAGCAGTGCGGTATGTACAAATCAAACTCTCACAGTTTGCGTTAGAATGTCTCGGTGCACTGCCAAATAGTCAACCGTGAATACGTCCTCTGTGATATATTTCAAACCGAACAATTACAACTGAGAAAGATTTCACAACGATATATGCATAAGACATAGACCTCATCATAATTCTCACAGGAATATAATTTTTTTAATATTTTTTTTAATGCCATGTAAACTCCCAACTTCAGAGCCTCAGGCGTGAAAAGAACAAAGTCCTTGGTGTTCTTTTCTGGTTCAGCCGAGATCATAAAACCAGGCTCGTAATAAACCACAGACTGAGAGAAAGCGAAAGAGTGCAACGGAGGAAAAAAACAAAAAAAAACAAGGTGTTTGTTTCACAGGCTGAGTTAATTTGCAGGACTGAAGTGTGTCGTTTCGGAGCACAGAGCACACCCTTGTTGCAATTAAAGCCACTGGAAATATTTTCTCAGGGTGGCCAGGCGCTTTGCGAGGCACTTCTCAGCTGCAGAGGGGCCCTCGCCGGTGTGTGAAGCGAGTGAAATTTCAAGATGTGGAATTTGGCCAGGGCAGAGAGGTCAACTGCACCCCCACACAACCCCCCCAACCATCCTCGTTCTGCTTTAAGAGTGAACTTCAACAAATGGGAGCTTAAAATCCACCATGTCCCAATGACATCTCCAGTTCCAGAGCTGTTCTTATATATATTTTTAGATTACCCATAGTGCTCAAAAAGTCGGTTTGGACGTTTCCACACATGTTTAACAGGAGCATGTCTAGACCAGGTGATAACAAAGGATGAATATTTTTCCATCGTCTTGTCTAAGAGCTATTAGAAACGAGGTAAAGCCGAACGGGAAAGAGACAGCACAACATTCTGCTCAGTGAAATGTAATCAGGACACCCTGCATATTTGGAAGTCCACCAACTCCAGCAGAGAGACATGGCTGAAAACAGAAATAAAGAATATTTTGTCAGCCCTCTTAAGAGATGTCTTAAATTCCTGCTGCTCAAAACACCCGGAGCGACTCACACAGGGAAACTGAATTTGCAACATGAATAATACCTATTTAAAAAGTGAAAAACCATCATTCTTAAACCAAAATAAAAAAGTGCACATAAAAAGTATACTCAGATGCATGCTTGGTACAGAATTTGTACTGTGAAAAGTGCAATGTCCTGAAACTTCTTTACTAACCCTTTGATTTGTCATGGCTGTGTAACAGCCTGAATTTTTTATCCCCTCAAAATGGTTAAAGCAATAAATTGTAATGCCGTGATTTAACAAAAACCCTGTTTCGAACAGCTGAGTTTCATCAGGAGTCTCACAACACACAATAAGTCATTTAGGGTATATTTTTTGGATAATATCACAATAATTATTAACAAACGATATGATACTTCGTGACCCTCGCAGGAACCCGGCTTATATTAACGAGTGCACAGTTGACATGGTGCAGGAATACTGTATTTAATGCCGCCTTTCCTTCTGAATGGCTAACAGACAGGACCAAAGGAAAGCAAGACACCAAATGGGTTTACACTCTCCTCTGAGCAAACAACCAGAGCTCTCGGAAACCATACGCTCTCCAAAATGAACATAATAGGACATCCACATGCGCTCTTTTAGACAAACACGACTAATGTGAACGTGGACCACAGGTATTTGTGAGGCTCCAAATCCTTGGGGAACAAAAGTATTTCTGAGAAAGATGGAAAACCACTGTTTGGTAAGGAATAACTGATTGTCATACGAAAATATAATCTGGATAACTGGTTATTTTTTTCACTCAAAGTATAAAACAGTATTATAATCTGCTGTTTCCAAACAATGAACAGGAATGCGATCCAAATATTTCCTGATGTTTTTAAAAACATTATTTATATATATATATATATATATATATATATATATATATATATATATATATATATATATATATATATATATATATATCATTTATTTTTTTATTCAAAAGGTTTAATGCATATGATGCATTAAAAACTTCAGACTCTGCAGTCAGTCCGAGGTTTTTGGCATTGATAAGCAGTAGGCCAGCACACATAAATATATTGAGGCAGACATATTTAGAGACTCAGTAACATCATGAACCCATCAACAATCCAAGAACAGCAATGGAAACAAAAGAGAGAGTTTCAGAGTTTTATCCCAAATCAATATGAATCAGCATCAGTTCTTAACAAAGCAGAATAGAAGATTAAGACGATTTCCTTTAGTTGTGTTTGCTTGAGGGCCAAAAGTGTGTGTGAAAGCGGTAGTATTGATTGATGCAGCACATCTGCTCCGGCATGCATTTTGGAGTCGAGATATGATTATTATTATAAATAAATATAAAATCTCCCTAATCTATACAAACAAGGTGCCTTGAGGGTCACCATGCAACATCGGAAACACAACACAGGATCTAGTGGAAGTGTAAACTGAAGAAAGAATGAGAGAAAGTGCTAGCGCGCGCGCCAGATGACTTTATAGTAATGTAGTAGTAATGGTTTAGTAAACGGAGGACGAGCTCGCGCGAGCGCGTGACCCGAGAGTATGAGAAGTGAATAAGAGTAAATCACCGGTGTGGAGCAGGAGGGAGATGGTGATGATGAGGATGAGGAGCAGCGGTGAGGAGGCGGTGAGAAGGCGCTCAGCCCCGCGGTAGTAAGATCCCGTTTGCCCCATGCCCATCCATCCAGCGCGCGATGGGGAGCGACCCGGAGACTCGGTGCGTCACGCAGGAACAACCGGAGTCCAACAAAAACCCGGAGCTCTGCTTTTTCTTTTTCTTCCCCCCCACCACCACCACGACCTCTTCCTCCAACTTCACTCCTCCGTGCACGGTTGCATTCGTTTTTTCTTACACCGTCCGCGCCCCACAACACACACACACAAAAGCACACACGCGTGCACAAAAAACAATCTGTCCCGGGCACACGTGTAAAGAAAGACAAAAGGGAGCAAGTGGATTCCTGGGGGATCCAGCGCACAGATTTAGTCACAAAACGCTCATTCCGAAGCGAGGATTAATCCGCGAATACACACACACTCACACACGCGCGCGCGCGTGCACACACTACCACGATCGTCCTCCGTACGGAAATCTATCCCGCCCTCCTTCTCCTCCTCTTCCACACTCCCTCCCTCCGCCCTACACACTTTTTCCGAATGATCGATAGTGAATCAGCCTCTACCGCTGGGTTTAGCGGAAAGCCCGCCCCCCCTGCCCCTGCCCCCCCCCCGGCTAGACTGCACGCGCCTGCCTTTGCCGGAGTCAGGAGCTTTACCATGTCCGAGAACCGACTCTCACCGACATGAAAACCTGCTCGAGTGATTCGACGTGTTTGATTCCAGGTTCAAACACACGACCTGGAACCTGCTGTACTCCAAAACAGAGGTCTGCAACCTTTTCCTGCACCACGAACCCGTTTTCCACGCAAGACAATAATTGTGTACACAATAACGTGATATAACTATTATATATCGGAAACGAGCTAATTATTGCATGTGTAATAAAAGTGTAACTCACTCACCATAATGCAGGATCTGTGCGAGCTTCATTTATCGAAGCATAAAAAAAGTTAAACAAAAACAAAAAAGGAATAAATAAAAGAAAAAAAATTTAAGTAAGCTTACAATTAAGTTTATCACTCTGGTGAAAGGAGTCTGCCAAATGCCATAAATTTAACTGTAAGTGCAGGAAACAAGTGCAGGAAATTGGCCATGGTGCAAATGGGCATCTATCAAAAAAAAAAAAAAAAATATATATATATATATATATATATATATATATATATATATATATAATAAATAAATATATATATATATATATATATATATATATATATATATATATATATATATATATATATATATATATATATATATATATATAAATATATTATAAACTGTAAAAAGTTTATTCTCTCCGTGCGTGCCGGTACCGGTACTAGCCTAATGGTTGGGGACTGCTGCTTTACTGTATAAAGAATAAGAATAAAGGCTTTTTGCTTCAGACATGTAAAATTCTTTCATTGCATATCCCAGCGATGTTCAGAAGCTGGAGTCAGAGCGTGGGTAGAGCCATGATATAACACCCCCCAAAGCACCAAGGGTTAAGGGTCTTGTTCAAGGGCCCAAGAGTGGCAGTTTGGCAATACTAGTGCTTAAACCCCCAAACCCCCTCATTTGAATGTGGAAAAAGGGAAGAAAATTGAGAGAATGGAAAGGAAACCCATGCAGACGTAGGAGAAACTCCAGACAGACAGCATGTAGAGATACGAGTCAAACTGGGGACCCTGGAGCAATGAGGCATCAGTGTTACACACTGAATTTTATGCAAACTTTGGGAATCCTGCATTAACTTGACAGACTTTTGATAGTTATAGCCTGTGTAGATGATCTGGACTAAAAATAAAACACTGCATTAAAGATGACAAAGAGGCCCAATGAGACTATTTGTGGAACCGTGTACTGACTTGTTTATTAGGCAAGGTATTACATGCTTTGTGTGCACACGAAAAACCTTGTGGCTGAAAGTCAATTCTTTTGAATTAAAAGAGTTGTTCATTAGGAACTGAGTCGTGGTGAATCTCACACTACTAGAAGTAATACCGGAGAAATGTGCACTAAAGGGGATTGAGTTTTTCTTGTTGGCATTTCAGGAGAGAGGATTTGCATGTTAAAATACACCCCTTTATCTACAAGAGCCATATGAACATTATCTTTAACATCACCATTCATAGGAGCAGCAGCAGCTACAACAACAACAACACAACAACAACAACAACAACAATGCACAGTGCTACCTACCTCCGTGTGGTTACAAGAATAATATGGAAAAACAGGCAAATAAATTGTGAGATGAACAACATATGTGTTTTACAAAAACGCACGCATGCACATGCGTGCGCACACACACACACACACACACACACACACAATACAAGTCTCATATGAATATGTGCAGGTACTGGTTAAATATTCACATCTCCACAAACCATCAGCAGCTGGTGTGGCACACACACACACACACACTCTCTCTCTCTCTCTCTCTCTCTCTCTCTCTCTCTCTCTCTCTCTCTCTCTCTCTCTCTCTCTCTCTCTCTCTCTCTCTCTCTCTCTCTCTCTCTCTCTCTCTCTCTCTCTCTCTCCCTCCCTCCCTCCCTCCCTCCCTCTCCCTCTCTCTCCCTCCCTCCCTCCCTCCCTCTCCCTCTCCCTCTCCCTCTCCCTCTCAAGAGAAATCATGGTATTGGCAGCATCCAGCAGGAGAGAAATTCAATTGTCCATCATATTTAGTAAACAAAAAGACAGCAAACTAAAATGTACTTTTTTGAGCAATTTGTAAAATGTAAATAGAAACAGCTGTACATTTCTAATGTTGCGTTTGCTGTTTTTCCTCTTACTTACTGCAGAACCACGATTTGTTCCGTGTTGCCTAAACTGAATAGACATTTTTCCACACAGACTTACAGGCAAAGGAAGCGCAGCTCTTCGAGATGTTTATTCCTTTAATCTGCTCTGCCCTGATGGCTTAAGGGACCTGCCCAGAATCAGCCGAGGTGCGGAGAATCCTCTCTCAAGACCCAAAATACAGTCTTGGGTCAAATAAACATTGGTCTTACTCCAGCAATGACTTGCATAGTGGATTACACTTTAAGGCATAATTCATTTCCATAACCATGTCTTTCACCACAGCATAAACTCTGAGAACTGGTGGGTTATGGTGGATTGTTATAGCTTTTGTGGATAATAAAATATGTGATTTGGGTATTGTATTAAACTGGTTGGTACTAATCCGTTTGGGTTTAAAGCAAGCCAAAAATAGCACTGTGTGCATACTGTGATAATTGCTTATTGATTGGACATATAGAGCATGCTGGGGTTTTCAGTAGCTTTGTCCTGGAATTGAATAGAGGTCAATCACTAGTTTCTCTCTTGACCTTTCATGTCCTTGCAAACACAGGACAATTTTAAAAATGCACAGACTCATTATCGAATTGTTAGTGTGTAACAAAGTAAGCATGCCTCCCAAGGCTGTACCATGCTTTTTTATTCATTTATTGGTTTCAAAGCTTGCTAATAAAGTATTTAGTATATACAATGAAACTAACAGCAAAGATCATGGAGTTAAAGAGAAGTCTCTGAAAGTCTTGGGACAGATAGGGTGCACCTCATTATTACCATTTGTTTATGTCAATCAATTGCATTCGACCATCAAGCACATTATTATTTTTACCATCTGTGAGACAAAATAAATATGGGGGATGTGTAACAGTTTTACTCATTTGCTTGCACACATCTGTCTGCGCAGAAGCTTTTTTCAAGATCTCCCACACATACACAGGCCCACAGGAAAGTCAGCAGCAAGACTAACACATTTTGTTTGCACTCGCAGACACACAAAAAAAAACAAGCAGATTTCCATCAAACACATTGTGCTTAAAATAATAAATTTTTTCAATAGATTATTATTACACAGTAATAGAAAACAAAGCTACAACCCTACAGCTAATTGTATGAACCGGTTCATTTGTGCTGTACTCCTGTGCTATTTCTTCAATTTTACATCATCGTAGTGTGTGCAAAAAAACCAACAAGCCAGCAAATCACAGCAGGAACGGTATTCTTTTCTTCGAAGGTGATTATACCTGAGATAACAAACCCGCCTTCATTTTGTGCTTTTGCACTTATTTTTTAGATGTCCTGATGTAAGAAATAGAGACATTTTCCATGATGTTATTCTGTGCCTATGAACAGTTGTGTGCATGATAGACCTAACACAAATCAGGCATTAATTATGCTGCAGTTATAAAAAATAAAAAGAATCATATCCTCGTTCCTGAGGATATGATTTTAAAGTCTCCAAATTTTGCATTCTACGTTTTTCCTTGTGATCCACCTTCCTTAGTATATCTAATCTAAGTAGTTCTCTGTATCTATTGCCAGGCAACCAGGATTCATTGCCTCCAGGTGGGACATCTGTTCATATGATCGGTTATCTCCAAGCAGAGAAGAACTCCTCAATTGGTTTCAGAAATGGAGAGCATGCAGGGAGGAATTGCATCATTATCATTAAACTGGTGTGCTGCAAAACATTCATTCAGATAGTAAGAGTGGTAGAAGGCATGAACAGCCCTCTCTCTTCAGGCAGAAGCGCTCATTCATTCAGTGAGCATATGATGAGGTGCTCTGTATCGTATGCGCCGACAGTGAGATGTGGCGAAGAACACCATCAATGGAAATGGCATCACATCACGATGATATTGGCAGTGCTCTAACCTGATATTGTAACAAAGGTGCTCTGCCATATGATGTCCTTCTCCCATTTCTTGACTCTGGAGAGGGTGAATTCGACCTCATCCACATAAATAAACATGCGATGTGCCTCTTCAGCTTCAAACTCTATTATTCTCACAAAAAAACCCCAAAAAAACAGATTTCTATGAAAATGGATCCTGTTACATGGCATAGCAGGGGATTACAAAATACCCTCTTACCTGCACATACATACCTCCTATTTCAGATGTTCTTTGAAAATGAAATGTTTTATTCTGACATGCTTTCGTTTAAGGGCTCGATCAATAACAGCCGAAGTCACACTGCTGATATTTCTAAATGCTCCCTGACCTGTGATTATTGTTGCCTGGATTTCACACAGTGTGTTTGGATTGTTTGTCTCAACCATATCTTTAATGGCAGCCTCCTGTTCAACACTAAAGAGCTTTTCTCACCTCGCAGCATGTGTTACTCTGTGGATTCTATAAAGTAAATGCAAAAAGCATGTCAAATTTTGACATTAAATAGGATTGAAGAAATAACTACATTACTACAGACACTGTTTGTTCGGTAAACTGAGCAATAATGGAATGCTGAAATTATATTTCATGTTGATTTACATTCATTCTTGTTACAAACATTCTGACAATAGATGCTACACTCGCATTTAGGTGGACCCTTTGTCCAGCCTCTCTCATGGACAAGCCATGATTGATGACATGGCTTGTCAATAATTGTTGCACGAATTTCATTTGAAACCTGAGCTCTGTTTTCTCTTCTGCAGTGGCTCCTCCACCATGCACGAGAACTCCTCTTTCTCTAAGCCCTCTGCCATGGCCTCTCCTTACAAATACATGCCTTTGACAAGCATGCCTCTGGTGCATTTATGCGGTTAGCAAGTCAAAACATTCATCTTTATATATGAGGAACTGATTGCAAAAAGTGTGTGAAAGACTTTCACACAGGTGCATTGCTAGATCATGAGCATGCAAGTAATTGCAATTAGTGGTCAAAAAGTGGCCAAAAAAGGCATTCAAAAAAGGAATTTTTTATACATATGAAAGCATGAGAAAGACTTTGATGCATTTTATATATTCTGGTGCATTATGTATGCATTAACTAAGTTCAGTATTTATTGTTTTTTTTAGGAACCTATAAACACCACCATCTTCCTATGGCATCCATTTTCTATTTTTGTCCGTAGGGTTCATCTAATATTACTTACAGTGCATCGCCTCTGTAGCTGGCTGGCTTCCTCTGTACTGGATGTCCACTCTTACCCACACTGTGGTTAGACTACAATAGATTCAGAGAAAGTGCAGGATAAAAAAGCATAAAAAAGGCCAATGTCTTGTATGTTGCTGTTTTGTGCATGGTTTTAAACTGACAATACATGACCCTGAGGAATCAAGGACACTACAATGTAGACATATTGTATTTGTGTTGACATTAATTTCTCTAAATATTAAAAGTACTTTTAAATGCAATGTTCTAATAAGACAGTGATATAACAGAGTAAGAAAGTATGGAGAAGTACTAGAAATTATCTATGGATCTTGATGGTGTGAGTTTGTATTGCTGCCAAGGGTCAAATTATCTTTATAAATGATGTTATTTTTAACATGTGCATTTGCTCAACGCATTGAAGAAATGAAAAGCCAAATCAATCAATCAGCCAACCTGAGCTCCACACAAGCTGGTAATGAAATGAAAAAGACTACAATACAGATCATAGCATCCACAGAGCCTTGGTATCAGATCAATGGTAGTCAATGACTGAAGGATTTACAGTCATGTGTTCAATATAAATTTTTTTTTAGTTTAAATCAGCTTGACTTGATGATTACTTCTTATCTTTGGAAATAGCAGGGTTACGTATAACATGGGCTCCTATATCATTCAGACATAGATTTCATTCTTATACCTTTTGTGTTTATTACTTGTAACCCTGACTACATAATCCAGAGACAAAATCTTAGAAGAATAGCAGGACCAAGCAAAAATAGACCTTCAGAACTTGGGTAAGGTCTTGAACTAATGAACATGGACCTGCTTAGTTCTTTTGATTGAGACCTTGCCTAGCAAGCTTTATTTAGAAGTAATCCATACATGCTTACATTAACTCCTGAGTTAATAAAGCCGGTGGATGATCATATGATTTTCTATAATCTTACCCAGAGTTTATAAAAAATATGTCTTTTACATGTAGAAAGCATGTACATAGTTTGACAGAAATAAATTAGAAAAATTTCTTCTAAAAAAACAGCAAAATTGTTGATGCAATGCCTAAATAAAGATAACATATTTGTTTAACAGAAACTGATGTTTTTTGTATAAGTATTTACTTTAATTTTGGACTTGAGCTTGACTTAGTCCCAACCTGTTTATGATTTTGTCTTGACTTGCTCTGGGCTAGTTCTGGTCTTGGACTTGTCTGGATTATGACAATGGCTGTCCTTACTAAAGCCCTAAAAGCAATTGCGTATGCAGTATATATTTTCTTTCGTTTTTTGGACAACAACTCTCGAGCATAGCTCTGTATAGCAACACTGAATATGTAATGCTGGCAAAATATTTTATAGGTAGAAACCCAACCTGCATTTGGAAATCAATTTTTTTTGCCAGTTCCCACAGATTAAACATTGAACAAGGTCCTTAACTTCACATACTTTATAACTCAATGTATACGGGTTTCTGGCAAATGCCATCAATGTACATGTAAATAATGACCAACAAGTCATTGTGTTTTGGAACTGCGTATAATAGTCTAGTGCTGAATGAGTGTTTTTAAGGGAGTGAATGTATTCCTGATCTAGTCGACCTGTTTCCTAGTGTGACTGACCAGTACTGTGTGAGCATCACGCAACATCTGACACAGGCCAAGAAAGCATCGGATAACGGCAGATTAGCCCACAAAAACATGGAAAGAGCCTTGGGCTGCATTGTGGCAGTGTGAATGTGGCGGGGACCACCCCGAGGTCGTGTTACCATAAGTTATCAACTCCCATGTAGATACATGTCTTCTAAACATTGTCGTGACTGTTATCAATCGGGCCTGGGTTATCTTTGACTGCTCGCACTCCGAGCGACTGACACAGTAGCTCTTTTCATCGCGACAAAGCCACTGTGTAGCTTTACTTCTCCCCTAAGCACCTTCCAGGGAAAACAAGCGAGCTCTTATTCCATACCATCCATTTTAATTAAAAAGAAAGGCGGACATCAGATGATGCTCCGACGTATCAAATGTGGTGAGGCCAAAGGAGGGGCGAGAGCTGTGTTCGCTGTCCTCTGACCTTGTTTCTCCATTCCCAGCCATCTGTTTTGGCCCATCGTCAAAAGCTTCTTTGGTGGCAGGCTGGCACGGTCTCGCCCCTTCTCTCCGCTTCCTCCATGCTTAAGGGACATTCAATCTTGTGTCTGATACGTGCTGCTCCATGACACCTTAAGACAAGGGGGCCTTTGTGCTCATGCAGGGTTCCCCTGGAAGGGAATGCAAAGCTAGTTACGCATGCAGGTGAGCATACTCACATGCGCATACACACATGTGCATAAACACAACCACACACACTTGTCTTACTATCCTTGGAAAGACCATGCACTGATACATTTACACATGTACTATTAATGCAGCTAATTAATGTCACACTTAACTTAAGTCTAACATCCGTAACCAGTCCATTTGAAATAAAACTTTATTTAAAAACTAATGAAAAAAAAAAGCATGTTTCCCCATGGAGACAGGCCGAATGCCCCCACAAGGTCAAAACTGTCAAATAATCTTATTCTTATGAGAACATTTGGTTCCCTCACACACTGAGGTTAAAATGAGCTCAATAACATTCTCCATATATGTACCAGATTTTTCTTGTCTCCAGATGTTGTTTGTCCTCATGAGGTTGGTGTGTGAACAGGATTCTGTCTTCATGGAGTGATAAATACAACCCCCCCACCACCACCATCTCTCTCTCTCTCTCTCTCTCTCTCTCTCACACACACACACACACACACACACACACACACACACACACACACACACACACACACACATCCTCTCTGTATCCTAATAATACAACTGACAAAAATCCAATGAAGCACATGGAGATCATAAGATCTCTGGCTGGCCCATTTTAACTGTCTGGCTCACACCAGTAGCCAAAATCCCACTAGAATGTCTTTTGACAGGTGCTCGATAGCTGCTTTATAGATAAGCTGCTGGAGGTATTTTAAGAATAATAGCTCACAAAATCCCCAAAAGGTCAAATCTTTTTTTTAATCAGGAAAAAATGGACACCACAGGACTGTGTCAACAAAGACAAGCAATTTTAAGACATACACAACACATCTCATGCTGGGATATGTGTAATATTTCATGTTGACCATATAATTTTTCTATAGGGATATAATAATTTTTTTTTTAAGGTCATTGTGAGAAATGTTATATGCTAACGAATTTAGAGCTAATAATACTACCTACTACATATTAGTAATGTAGTAATATTTATTTAATATTTATTAATTAAATAGCAAGCAAAGTATTACAGCCTTGTTAGGCAAACCTCCCACTCCAAACCATGTGGCTTCTCAGCTCGTAGCAAGTCTGCTAGCTGTTGACATGCAACTAGTTCAGGTAGGTGATTTGACCACGACCTCCACCACCTGCTTTTGGTGTTGCATGCATAAACCCTTGTCATTATCCTGTGGGAGGTCCTACTAGTTACTAAAACATTTCACAGTGACACCAGGTCATCCACCTGGCTTCATCTCTCTCTCTTTCTTACTCTCTCCATCTTGCTCTCTATGCTAAGAAATCAAACATTGCCCCGTTCATGAACCCACATAAATAACATCAGTGTTGTGAACATTCTCAGGTTTTGGATTGGTAACTAACAGTGTGACAAACCAACACTGTCAGTCAAAAATTATCTGAACACACAACCTCATTTTAAATACTTTTAAATCTATCCAAGGAGGAATATCTATTATTAAACATGTTTTGAACTGCGATATCTAAGAAATTACATTTTACCAGAACAAATATAAACCTGATTTGATCTAATTAAAAAGATCCAAGATTTTTATCACTTCAATTATTAACTAAGAATTAGCTCCTCACAATTATATGTTACACGCTTAATACTAGCTCTATCTATGAGTCTTTTACTTGAAGGTTGAATTGATTTAACCTTCATGTTGCCCTGGAATTTCTAAAAGACTTACCTCATAGAGTAGGATGATCTGGGAGCAAGCAGTTAATGATTTCTGCAAAAATTTAATTTTCTGAATTTAATTGCTGTTCTCTATTATTTTGTTTGACCTGTTGCAGTAGTTGTGATTAAACTGTATTGTATCCCAGCAGTGCTAAATGTACGAATCTACAACATGATAAAAGTTTAACATTTAACAAAGGAGGTAACTCGTTTATATGGACTTGTATAATGAATGCATAAACTATACAGACAAAAGTTTAGGGACATTACTTCTACCTATTCTACATCAGTACCCTATTTTACTAAAGTCCTTGTGGCTGAATAAGCCCAAATCTCTACAACCACACTCTAGTCGAGCATCTTCCTAGAAAAGTGAAGGTTATAATTTAAGCCTAATAATAAACCTGTACCATTGCTCATTCATACATCTATCCAAATAGCCAATCATGTGGCAGCCACACAATGCATACAAATGCAGGTGACTTGGAAGAAAATGAAGAAAATGTGAAATGCGTAAGGTGCCATGGTTGTTGGTGGGCTTGTTTGATTTTTTTCTGAAACTGCTGATCTCCTGGGAATTTCACACACAACAATCTCTAGAGTTACAAAGAATGGTGTGAAAAACAAAGAGAATCCTGTTTACAGAAGGTCTTAAGGATGAAACACATTGTTGATGAGAAAAGTCAGTGGAGAATGACCAGACTGGTCTGAGCTCACAGAAAGTGTATAATAACTCAAACAAGCACTCTTTACAACAATGGTGAGCAGAAAAGTTTCTCAGAACAGGCATTACCTGAAGCCTTGCGGTAAATAAGATATAACAGCAGAAGACCTTATTGGGTTTCACTCACTTGGGTTTGTCAGCCAAGAACAGAAAACTAAGGTGGGTGCAGACTCAACCAAACTGTACAGATGAAAAGGACAAAAAGACCAGACACATTTTTATTTCACATAATCTGTGAATATGTGCCCATGATAGTCTCAGATTCCTGTACTTGGTTGACCAAAGTGAAACATAATGAGGTCTTCTGCTGTTGAAGCACATTCACCTCAAGGTTCGATGCTTTGTGCATGCTGAGATGTATTTCTGTGCACCACAGTTGTAAGGATTGATTATTTGAGTTTTAATAGCTTTCCTGGCAGCTTGAACCAATCTTGCCATTTTGCATGGACCTCTCTTATCAACAAGGTTTTTCCACCCACAGAACTGTTGCTCACTCGTTGTTTTTTGTTTTTAGCCTCCTTCTGTGTAAATTCTACAGACTGTTGTGTGTGAAAACACAGTCCATCTGGCACCAACATTTTACATACATTTTTACACACACACACACACACACACGCACACACACACACACACACACACACACACTATATATATACACATACACAAATTAACACATTTTTACAAAATTTTACAATCATTTGAAGAGAGAGAGAGAGAGAGAGAGAGAGAGAGAGAGAGAGAGAGAGAGAGAGAGAGAGAGAGAGAACAGAAAGGCTTGTGAGAAGATTTAATAATTTATTGCTTTTATACTAAATGGCCGTTCAACAAAATTAAATATTACAGTTAACTAAACAGTAAAATAGTGTTATGTTTTTTAATACATTATACATTTAATTGGTTCGCAAATTGCTTTGGGAAACAAGGAATAACAACACATTACACTGACACTGATTCTTTTTGCCGGTATATACTTGTGCATGGACTTTTAATTCGTCTTCTTTTTTTTCTATACACATTACGGGAAATCCTGGTATTCTCTCAGACACTTCAGCATCCTCTCGAGGGAGTGCAGCTTCCACGTTGCTGCATCTGAGCTTCATGTTTAATGCATAACCAGAGCACTAAGAGGCAAGCCCCAGCCCTTCAAGCCCCACACAATGGTTCATGCTCATCCTGTGTAGTAATTATAAAATCTAATGGCTCTGTTGGAAGGGTGCACTGGATTGCTTTCTCTTGAAGTGCTGAAGCCAAATGTGTGTGTGCCGTTTCATTATCTGAAGGTGTCTCCTGGGTGTCAGAGGTGGCAGAAAGACCACAACCAGCCCCTCCCTGATATTCATACTGAGGGATGATGTTTATGATTCCTATCTGACTGAGGACAGAATAGCTTTATGGAACTGTAATGAATATGAATAGACTGTAGTTTAGTGTCTTTGTTGTTAGGAGCCTGTTCATTATTCTTATATTGTTATACCTAATAGGAGTATTAATGAAAAAAAACTAAAAAACAAAACAAAACTATATATATATATATATATATATATATATATATATATATATATATATATATATATATATATATATATATATATATATATATATATAAGATGCAGCTAAAATAATTTTATACAGTACAGGGGAGCCAAAACAGTCCCAAATCATACCTATTAGTAATGATAGTCATACTATTGATAACAATTTTACACAGAATTTGACTAATGAACTTATAAACTGTCACACTAGACACCGTGAACACAGTATATTTTTAACTGGACTTTTGGATGCAAGACTATTCATTTTTAGTCAGCTAACTAAACCTTGCTATCACAGCCTATTTTATTAGCGCAATTAAATACTAATAAATAAGAGAAAATAATTTGGCAACCATAAAAAAATCAGTAAACGTGCAAAATAATAAATATGTATATCACACTATTTAAGGATGTACTAATTCTTAAAATTCATTTATGTGGAGAATCCTGCAGCTCATGTCAGTCTCACGTCCATCAACAGAGACTTACTTGCAGCTAACAAAAAGCCTTCAACAAAAGAAGAATCCTGAATGCAGCTGCACATGGGAGGTTTTTCTGCCATGTTTAACTTTACCCTCAGTATAGTCCAAAATGAAGTCTAAAAATCCAACAAAACTAGATGAATCTCTAAACTAGCTAAGATAACTGTGTATTGAATGTAATGTATTGAAGTTCACAATGCCACAGTGCAAGCATTTGTATTTTGTTTTTGTATTTAGGTTTAAAGACGGTATAAAAAACGGCAGCCAGAATTCTTTGCACTATACCCTTCATCCAAAGTTGATATGAAATTGATAACACAAAATCACACTCTCAATTAGTGTAGAAGAAGATTACTTCTCAATTAGAAGTAGATTACTTTTCTGCCATTTAGTGTAATACAGGATTGACTTCTAAAAAATCCTAACAATTCTAATATCCATAGTTTTGT
Organism: Silurus aristotelis; assembly: GCF_946808225.1. Lineage (NCBI taxonomy): Eukaryota > Metazoa > Chordata > Actinopteri > Siluriformes > Siluridae > Silurus > Silurus aristotelis. The sequence continues at coordinate 12,598,654 of NC_139596.1, read as the reverse complement.
ATGTTGCTATACGAGTTGGATTTAATTTTAAATATAAAATTAAAGGTTAAGACTCTGCACACACAAATAACTAAGGAACTACATACACAAACATTAAAACTTAATACTCAACATTATTATCCGAGGTGTAGGAAAAACATCGAAGACGGATGCCAGATCCAGACAAAAGCAATTTTTTCATCTTAGCATATCTTTAAAAATTATTTAAGTTGAAGTGCCACTTCCAGGTCTCTGCTAATTATACTCATAAGCTTCCTAGTCATACTTAAGCAAGTATCCAGATGGCTATTTTTTTACTTGTCAATATTTCACATACACAAGCAATATGACTGAAAGAAATCCAATTAGAATTTTTAGATTCTGGATTTCCCTTTATAAGATTACTGAGCTGCTAGTAAATGTGTAGATATAATTTTATATATATATATATATATATATATATATATATATATATATATATATATATATATATATATATATATATATATATAAATGTAAAAATTCTTGCAGCAGGACTTCATTCAGCACTGAAGATTATACTGTGCACGATCATGAAGCAGCATGCATGGTATTTGCTTGCCATTTACTGTATGGACATGACGCTTCTCTCAGCCTCATCAATCCTTCTCAGCCTTTGGCACGGATTCAATCTGTTCATAAAGTGAATTCATCACATCCATTACTCTCTCTCCCTCCAGCGGATATAACGCAATAGCTTGAAGGCCCTCCCAGGCAGACACTCACAACTTGTTGTTAACATCATTCCATAACTCAGGGTGAGTCAAACTCTGTGCATATTGCAAATCCGAAGATCATTCATTTCGATCTGTTTCAGTTCAGCTTGCACGCTCTTGCACAATCCGACCTGAAACTGTTGTGCAAAATTGAAAGCATGTTTCAATGTAGTGAGCAAAAGCTTGTGTGTTGTGGAGGAAGGAGTACGTAGGTGGATAATGCTTTCTCTTGCAGATAATTTGACAAGGATGGATTGGGTTTAATCCGACAGGCAGCACGGCACTATTCTAAAAAATAATCATGTTAGACCGCTGAGTCAGGTTTTTTTTTTCAGGAAGCAAATTATTTGCATTTTCAAAAATATTGCATAGTAAATATTGCATATGATAAATCCATTTTAAAACACAGGGTCTTAAAACAAGCTAGATCCCTTCAATCATGAACTCAGTATCCAGTGAAAGACAGGAAATCAGGGATTTGTCTGTTTTTTTTTTTTTTTTTTTTACTCTCTCAGACTCTCTCTCTCTCTCTCTCTTCTCCTTTTTTTTTGAAAGTTCTGCACACATCTGTGTTCCCATGTGTGCTGGGGCAGATGTCAAAATTCCTTAGACCTTATGGGAACGGTGCAGAGCCTGATGAAAATAACTGGTTTGCATGAGCTTTGGTTACAAAAAAGTGGCTTTCATAGTTCCTATTGTTCAGACTGATGAGCTATGCAAGATTCATTGCTATTTATCTGTCATTTGTATGCATGTGAATATATAGACATGTGTCCATTAAATAGAACCTCCATGCTGCTGTGACTTAAAAAAATCTAACAGCTGAAGATGTGTGTGTGTGTGTGTGTGTGTGTGTGTGTGTGTGTGTGTGTGTGTGTGTGTGTGTGTGTGTGTGTGTGTGTGTGATACCAAGAGAATAAGTGTGAGGGTGTGGGTGACAAGGGGACTAGTGGTGAGACAAGTGTTCGTACCATCTGGCCTGCTGAGGGATGAGGACCAAAGATGGACTCTCACTTCCGCCACATTGTCAGCACCTTCCATGATCGCAGCCGCTGTGAACAAATGACTCTTCCAGTCCCTCTACAGCTGTCCCCCGGAGAGACCTCCGAACTCTTGTAGCCATGCAGAGACCAGTTGTGCATTGCATTTGTGCTTTCTCGTGGAATTTCACACTGTGCCGAGGGCTGTACTTCCAGAGCTCTCTTAATGACCACATTTTTTCAAAATGATTGTTTAATGACATGATGATGGTGGAGATTACTATCAACTGCTTTCAGCTACAATTGTTAGAGTGCACACTTGTTTACTTAAAGCTTGAATAATATAAATGTAATGAAAGTAAAGTTCTCATGGTGAAAAGTTCAGGAATAAAATGCCTTGATGCCATTTGTCTTTCAAACATTTGAACATAAAATTAATATTTCCTGCATTCACAAGTTGTTAGTCTTTCTTTTTCAAAGGATGTACGGGTTTGTGTTCCACACTTCAGTGTTTTTATTAAGTGCTTTATTCTTAGATTCTTTAAAAAAAACTTTATTTAAACCTGTTGGTTTGTAACTGTGTTTAATGCAGCACCATGATGTGACTGATTCCCTGTGGGAGGCACGTCTGTCATTCTAACCTCAGGGATTTCCTCCCAGGAAATTTGTAAGCAAATGAGCATAGTAATTGCCTGATGCATGTTTTTTCCCTTTTTTCCAGCTCACACATGCCAGAGCGCATGCAGTTACACAAAGAAATGTGAGCTCAACAAAATCTTACCCAAAACATAAAAATGATTGTGTGGAAATCAAAACATTCATTTTATTAAACATTTAACCACTCTTATTAAGACTAGATTGTGAGCTTTGAGGTTAAAGTCTTTACTGCTGAATTAGCTGACAAGCAGACAGATGACAAAAGTCCTTTTCTCAAGTAGAAGTACAGATATTCGTGTTTTAAAAGACTCTGTTAAAAGTTGAAGTACTGACTACACTTTTTTACTCAAGTTAAAGTTATGAAGTTTGGGCTCTGACATGTATTTAGGTAAAAAGGTTGTCATTACTTCTAGCTGTTTTAGTGTCACACTGGTAACTGGACCACGTCATATTAATATATTAATACAAAAGAATTAAAAGATTTGTTACCTAATGAATGCATCCACCATATAGAACACAAGCAGAGAAAAGATGAGGATGATCATGTGATCAGGAATGTCCCTGTTCTAAGTCATGTTTACATCGCTGACTCCCTCGGTCTCATTCACGTTAACCCCACACTTCTAATTGCCCTCTGCACTGCTCATTGTTAGCTTCATAAACTAGCCTGTGGTGCGCGAGAGCCGCAAATAAATTATTTCATAAATAATTAATTTCTCTACATTTTTAATCTAGAAAAAACAGTCTAATAAAATCAGGGAAAGCAGAATTATGGAATATTGTTTAAAAGGCTTTAAACCTTTTTCTTTTTTACTGTCAGTCAAGGATTAATATTCAATATCATTCTAAATCGTCATATTGTAAGTCTTTTCTGCTTTCACTATATTTAGCTCTGAATAGTAAGACTACTATTAATTTCATATTAATAGTCAGATTCACTTGGCTTTGTCTCCTCTTTAAATCTATAACACAAAGGTTACTAAAGTACATTATTATCAATTTGGATTACAACAATTAGTTGTGTTTTTATTTTCCAATATACAACTAGAACTTTTTTCATTCAGTGTTTCACTATTCGGTCATTTCTTTCCTAGTTTGTTTGGACTTTACATCCATTTTAAACACACAACTCCTTGAACTTCTCAGTTTGGTGCAAAGCCTATTTGTTGTGAACATGTGCTTATCGTTGATTATTGGCTGCAATGTGAATCCAAGGCCATCGCAGGCCATGTAACTCTTTGCGACTGCCAAGTATCATATAAAAATGCATATAAAGCAATGCTTATTAATAATAGCTTTTGAAAAGAAATATGGATAATAGTACGCACAATCATTTATCTTTATATATTACTTTGGCAAAGAGTCTAGAGAAGACAAATAAAACAGCAGTCATGTTTAGTAAAGCAGATGATCCAGACTGGCAAAGACAGAGAAGTTGGAAAGTTGGCGAGCATCACTGAAATGAAAGACTGCTTGATTTATAGTTCTGTACTTTTGAGCTTAGCGCTGTAAAATGTGCCTTGGCATTGTGCCTTTCCTCAGGCCTCCACTGCCAGCGCTGCAGCTTCTTTTGTTGTTTCAGTTCTAGGTGGAGGTTTTCCAGCAGAGCTCCAGCAGAACCCATGCTTTCAAGGGCAACACCTGAACCCAAACAACCAATTTATCTCTTTCATGGACTTCTTCAAACTTTATGACAGAGCAATCAAAACAGACCCCGATGTTCGATGTCGGTTCCAGATTTTCAAGGCGGCCATTTTGACTGCCCCAAACTGGTCGTGTAATCTGGTTTTGTCAGATCGGGGTGTCAAAACAAATAGCAGAGCAATGATCACAATGTGAGTGCGCTGCTGGAATTTGTACAGACACACCCTCAGGGTTCTGTGGTGAAAGCCAAACCTGGTATGGACTTTAGATTGTGTTTTTCACAGCACTTAAATAAACCAGGGCTCCATTAAATAAGACAGCGGCCAGAATACTGGGAAATTTAAATTAGAGCAGTGCAGGTGGCTATGATGTTCCAGGAGTGAAATAAAATATAATCAATACCAAAGAGACTAATGGGAACCGTTCTAAAAGGTGACGAACCTGTGAGTTCATAAAAAAACATTGATGATGCTTTCCTTCTTTTTCCTTTTCATTAAATTATAACACATAAGTCATGTATAATGCCTTTGATAAGCCTTACAAGAAAATTAGCCAACAATGACTGAATACACTCTTAAAAGAAAGAAGAAACCCCTAAAGGTTTCTTTCCCAAATTGTTTTGAACCTTCACAACCGTTAACCTTCCAAAGAACCATTTTTTAAAAGGTAATAGAGTTTAACAATAGCAACCCAGTAAGCTTGATTTTGATTTTACAATCAAGGTCTTGATAACAACAATAGGTTTTGTAACTGACATTTGGCACAATTTAACAATATTTACCCCACAACAGTCTTTAGCACCTCGCCAGATTAATGATACCCCATTTACAGCCCCACTCCCCTGATGAAATGCAAATTAGAGAAGGCTTCATCTGTCCGAATTTTCCTCCAAATGGCATGATGTCGGATGCCTGATTGAACTATAATTACAGCTATTTGGCTTAAGATCCACGTCTGGCTTTGGGACAAGTAATTAAAATTAAGGTAGGACTGCTGTGTCTTTGCCAGACCCATCTGCGGACACATGTTCCTATCACGATCTGTGTAGCTGGATGCCAAATCAATGGTTTTATAAACACATTTTCTACATTATTCTGAAAAGCAAGTAAAACACCATAAAAGTATAAACAGTGCTGAGAAAAAGAGTATTTCTAAATCCCATTTCATTCCATTCCAAACCCTGATCTATGACCACTGACCCCAATGAAGGGTCAATTCTATTGCTTGTGTGATGTCCAGAGTCTTAATGTACAAGCCATAAACAAGACAAAAGGCATATGATGATAACCAGGAGGTTGGCAGAGGAATCATCACCCTGGAGATAGACGCAGGCTTTTGTACAGAGCTGATGAAGCTGAGCAGAAGCCTGGAGCCACTTTCAGCACTCCATTAATCAGGACTTAAACAGCTGTGGCCTGCCTCACTTCTTCTGCAGCCTAATTGGTGGATATAGTGCTTTTACTGCCGACCTCAGACCAGTTTGTTGCCATACTTACCATCTACTGGTGACCAATTGATTGGATGTTGGATGATTATAAATAGACACAAGAACAGACAAAATAGCTCTGAAAATGTAAAATCCAGTAGTAATTCTGTGGATATCTCATTAAAGTTGAGACACAGAAACAACTTTGCAGTCAAAAAGCTCATTTTGTACTAATTGAACATTTCATATCAAATGCGACTCGAGCACTCGAGTAGTTTCACATTAACAAGGATTACAGGATTTTCTGGTTTCCTTGTTGAGAGTGTAACGGCAGGCCTGTGTTCTAAACCTCTTCTTATGGATCATTAATTACTTCTTTTAGGCTTAGGGTTTATTTGTCAGGCGTTATTGCTTCGCGTAGATGGATAGCTCCTGTGCCGTCAGTTTCGTAAAAGCCCATTCTTGAAGTGTTGGAGCTACCCAAATATTTATTCTGCCTGGACCAAGCTGAACATCTCAGTGTGCCTTGCTTCCATTGCCAAACACTCAGAAGGCCCCTTGTGTTTAAAAAGGTTAGATCCTCTTATTCTGTTTATAATAAGTGCAGTCGAGACCCAACCACGTCTAAGAAAAAAAATGATCTACTTTGCATGAGTCAGGCATTAATCAGCACCTAATAATATTTTGTGCTTACTGTTGACAACAATTAATGTGAGTAATTCGAGGCAAACATCTCCACTAATATTTCAGTGTAGCAACAATAGAATCGTGTTTATGACACAGCATAGTGTGGCGTCAGTTTCCGAGAAACCGATTTGCACGTTTTGTTCCAGCATGTTTCCAAAACACACTTCAAAGCATTTTTTTTGCCACTGGTTCTCGGCGCAGTGACTTCACGAGTGTATCTCCAACGCCGATCACCATCACAGGGGCTGCGCGGCCATTTCACGCGTCATTGAGCGAGCAAACAAACAGAGGTGCGACCCGGCCCGCTTAACGTAACAACCGAACAGCAGATCAACACATCCATGAAGAGATGTACAAGGAATGTTTTTGCTCTTGTTCCCTCCCCCGAGTGGTAACGAGGCAAAGCCAAGCTGAGATTCCTCTGTGTCAGACGTGTGTATTAGATTGCATCCTGAGGCAGTGCACCTGGGTGCTGCTGTTGACACAACCGGCATCCACACTGACAATATTTATGGTCACTTCAGGGTGACCACAGATGTGTGAATGTCTTCTGCATTTGTCTGGAGTTAGGGTTTAGCTCATCCGATTGTGGAGCTGGCAGGGGTTTTCGGTTGTTCCCTCAGAACAATACAATACTCCTAATACATACAAACACTAGTGTCTAACATACACAAACACACTCAGTCTTATTACATTGTAAATGATCTGGTGCAGGAAATGGAACACTACAGAGAGCGCTAAACAAGTCTCTACCGAGCTTGCCAGCACTAATTCCAAACAGTACAAAGTCTTCTAACTATACTACTACATAAATGTCAGGGTAATTAGCAAATAGGGCTCATTCTCTTAGATTGTTCGCTGTAGCGTGGTAGAAAAAGGAGCAATATTTACACTGTTTACAAGTCTATAAAAGTTATTACTTGTCACACTGTATGAGATAAGGGTAATATAAATCTCAAACTTTGCGATAATATCTTTTCCGTGTCAGATTATACGATGAAGACCCTCTAACAATAAACCTGCGATTAAGGAAAATTACTAGGTTCTGCTTACGCTATCAATCAGCATGGTTAAGGTTCGTGCAATAAATGGGGTTAAATAAAAAGACACTAGCCTGTGTGGCAATGTTATGTGTAGAGATTACATTTTATAAGCCAAAAAAATTATAATTAAACAAATCTTTGAATCTAACATGGCTCTTTTACGTTACATCATTGCACATTACTACCATATGTGTAGCTGTACATTGAGGTTACCATAATTCTGTGCCATCCTCCAGTTTTTCGTTAGACAGCTTGCAATGCAACAATACTGAATGAACCACAGGTAAATGTGACACATTAGGCATTCTAAAGATATGTCCATTGCCATGTTATAGAAAAAAAAAAAGGCATATGTATAATATACAAAACAAAGGAAAAAACATGAATACCCTGAAACATTATAATGAAAACAACACATGAGACACAGGGTGCAGTGAACAGTGAAGTATACATACACAAGTGCTAATTACCATGAATGTGAAGCAGGTGTGGAAAGTCATGTGACATGACATGTGACGGTGCAGTGGTTTGTGGAAAACATGTCAGTAATCCTCCAACCATTAGTCCGACTCATTTGAAATTAAACGATCTTTTCCACTCTGTTTTGGACTCTGCTAAATCCAAGACGTTTTTTTTGGCATGAAAGTCGAAAGCAATTACTTATTTTTAAGTCAGGTGATCCATTTAACTAAAAACTATTTTATATTACTGACTTTTTGTCAATGTGACCAAGGTAGTTCACAAAGACACAGGAAAAGAAAATGGGTGGAAAAGTTTTAAGTTTTAACACATACCAAGTATAAGAATGTGTTTTCAAATGCATTCATGTGGACAAGTTGGTTTTAATTTGTACTCACTAATGTGAATTTTCTAATATTGTGTGATTTTATTGTAAGGAAATTTGGCCAAAAAAACTAAATGCATTGGGTGCAAACATTATCAATTACAAACTGCATGCACTTTCATTTAAGTGTAGATTGTTAAGGTAATTACAGGTTAAGCAAATCATGCCAATTTTCTTTAAATTTAAACTATTCCCTTTATATATTCCAAGCAAACACAGGCTGCATGTTACTTCCTAAAAACAATCACAATTATGTCATATCTAATCACAGCAATGACTTCAGTTTAACAAATTTGGACAAGAAAGTGTGTAAAAACATCATATCATATAAAAATGTCAGTATTGATCTGTGCCTCTGGTATAAAGCCTATAAATCACAACCTTGTGATTAACGCATGACTCAGGAAAGGCAGTTTTCTCTGTAGTGAGAGTTGTTTTGATGGCTGCTGACCTTTTTTTTTCCCACTTTGTCCAGGTTTTGTAGTAGAAAACATCGAGCATCTTTCTTTTTTTCCCTCAATGAAGCCGTGTCTTCTTGATTGAAGTTTATATAGGAAGGTCAGTGGTTGCTGCTTCGGGGCCCTGGGCCTCCTTCAGGTGCTATATATCAACCCAGAGCAATAAACGCCACTGGCTGTGTTTCTCAGGACAAAGGCAGGTGTCTTCTCATCTCTGGTAAAGATGAATGTGTGGTCCATGGTCAAGGTGAATCTCAAAATAGGAAAGAAAATGTGGGAAAAAAAATAAAAATAAATATATTTTTAAACAATATCCAAAAAATTCTGCATGTAAAATACGTCATTTAAAAGTGCTTTAACATGCAGGATTTATGTTTAATCCCTTAATATTAACTCATCACTTATGCTGATTTCCTTTTGTTATAAGAATGACAACAGACTCTGTTTGGAATAATGTATTTATGGAGCTTTTATAGTTATTAAAACGCTCATTTGGTTTAATTTAATTTGCACAGCACTTTTAGCGATGGAAATAAATCTGGAAATAATGTTGGTTATAGGAAAATAATCAATAAAGTTACCTAAAACACCTTATAACAGTTTTTATATTTTCTAACGAATTAATGATATTTTTTCTAGCTATATTTTCTTATAAACTAACTTCATAGTTAGTAAGAATGTAGAAAAGCAAGTTGTAGAAGGTCCTTGAGATACCTTATCGCTTACAACGACTATAAACAGCCATAATCTCATCAGACTCCATGCATCATAATGAAGCAAATGGTAGATGAAAGTGGAGATATTCTTTCTATAAAGAGTTTATTATATAAGAAATAAAGACCATGAAACAATACAATAGATACTCTGAACCACAAATCTGAGCATAAACTAAACCAATAACAAACATGAGACAAAGAGTGCTGTGAAAGGTGAGACCTTGGACAAGTGCTAATTAAGGTGACAAGAGACAGGTGTGAAAGATTAGTGACATGTGAAAGGCGTGTGAGGGTGTGATGGCTGATGGGAAATGTAGTCCAGGGTCCTAAATCCTGAACCTCCCTAATTTTTACCCTTTAGAAGTAAATGAGACAAAGAAATAACAGTTTGTCTTGTTACTAAGTAACTGCACGGGATCTCGAGGATCCTGTCCTCAAGATTTTCCCATGTTCATACAAAGCAATATATCTACCAATAAAGCTGTTGTTGTAGAAAATCTATCAACAAATTCTGGCCAATCAGAATTAAGCATTCTGATATAATCTGATATAAGGGCTTTTATGATTAGGGCTCACAGTAATATTCATTTTGTTAGTTCTATATATTAAAAAAATGATATAACACAGTGAGAACTATCTGAAATGTGACAGAGGGCAAATCTTTCCAAATCGCATGATTATAGGTTTACTATAATTCTTCAGTGTAATTTAAATACAGATAATACAGCTCATAATGCAGACTGCTTAAAGGCTCAACCTCTTGTGTCCAGGTTTTACATTTGGACTGTTTTTTCTTTGCGACTGAGCATTCTGTTTAAGACAGCTCTTTTGTTCCCCGTCAAAATGTCTGGTGAAGCAATTTCCCCTTCGCTTTCACGCAGGGATGTAAGGATGACCCCAGGATGACGTTCCTGGTCTCCTTATAAGCACCAGAAGCAGTGAAGGGATCTGGTGTGCTGATCTGCTTCCCCAGGCTTTTGTCCTCGATTTCACCCAGACAAAATGGCTTGGAAATTAGATTCATGTCACAGACATTGCATTTTAAACAAGCCTGTCTGCGACAGGCCATCCCAGAGTGCACTGCTTTATTATTCACTAGCCAATGAGCTCTTCAGGACCTTTTCTCTGTGTGTATGTTTGTGTGTGTGTGCTGCGGGAAACAAATGAATTATTCACATTTACACACCAACTCAGGAGTGGTGCTTGATTCAGGATGCTCTCATTTCTCTCAATCTCTTTTGTGTAGACATCTAGATATGTTGCCATTGCAATAGCACCACTATTTTTTTTTTTGTTTAAGACTCTCCATCTTATTAAAATTTTCTCCTAGGAAGCCAACACATTCAGCCAAAAGCTTTCAACCAAACAGATCTGCCAATGGATTAGCATAAAGTCTAAGCTTAAAAAATCAGGCTTTGCTTTAATTAAGCTAAAATTAAACCCTGTGAATTCCACTCAAGGCTTTTATTTATTACGAATTGTTAAGTTTATTCAGCCATGGGAGCAGAGTGACTAATACATGGAATACATCTGCATGCATTTGTGCAAGGGGTTGTGCTGGAATCAGAGCTCAAACACAGGATCAGCATCAACAATGAGAACGATTTCACTTGATTTCTCCCAGCTTTGATTCTAAGCCTCTTTTCACTTTATAGGTGCTGTTCTACTGCAGCACAAGCACCTAAATTAAACCTAGGAGTGGCAAACACCTGGGTTGTGCCTCCCCATTGCACTAATTGGTCCATGGAGTATACCACAAGCAGCACTTTCTGCCCATAGGAGGAACAACAGCCAATAAAAAGCCTTTCCTCTGAGCAATGTGCAGATGTCAGAGATTACACTTTACCTCTCTGTTTCTACATCACTGGCACCAATTACCCCAAAAATGGCCCCTCAGAGAGCAGGGTGTGAATTTAGATTGCATCAGCCTTAAAGTACATAAACTTCACTAGAAATTAGTTTGATATATAACATGACGGCCAGGACGACCATGCCACCATTTCTGTGATATCTTGTCCACGACCCAAAAATTTTCTGCATGTACCGAAAGCCTCATTATGCAAGTTTCACACACGAATCAAGTTTCTCAACCAAGATGGACCTATGATTGAACCCAACGGACAAATCTGCACAATGTGCGAACAAGCTGTCCTGATGTAGCTGAGTTGATTCACATGCTGGGAAGCCATTTGCATGCCTATTAAACAAACGGCTCAGTAAATCGCTGTAATCCTTTCTCACACCCACGCCAAATGGCACCATAAGGGTTGCTCAAGCAAAATATTTGCAGAAGCCGCTTGGATAGAGAGTCAAATCAGCACATTTCAGGCCCGTTCCTCTAGGGGAAGGCGAGGAGCTTGGAAAGGGTGGAGGCTCTGTTCATCCATCTGTGGCCCTCGATAAACGTGTCCAAGTTTCCAGAAAGCAGCTCATCGCCATTCCATATACAGCACACCAGCAGGTATGAACTGTTGTATGAAATAAAAGCATATTTGAAACAGATTGTCAAAAGGTCAATGACCATTAGGTAGGATGACAATTACTTTACAACTCATATTTTATTCTTTAAACAATGCCAGATGTATTCATGGCTATGATTTTAACAGTAGTGTTCGTGCTGTGAGGTGCTGTATAACGCTACATATGTTCAGAATGGTTGGATGCATGAGTTGGGGTAAATGACTGTCCACATGTGGTTGGTGTTGGTTGTTCAGCTTGATGTGTTGCCATGTCTGAATCCCGATGAGCTTTATAAATACAGACTAAACAAATGTTCTACCATAAATGAACTACAATATGTATATTCTTTATTCTCTTAAATCACAGTGCAGAGTGCAGACTGGCTAGGCCATGCCAGAACCTTGATATGCTTCTTACAGAGCCACTCCTTGGTTATCCTGGCTGTATGCTTCGGGTCATTGTCATGTTGGAAGATCCAGCCTCGACCCATCTTCAATGCTTTAACTGAGGGAAGGAGGTTGTTCCCCAAAATCTCGCAATACATGGCCCCGGTCATCCTCTCCTTAATACAGTGCAGTTGCCCATTCCCATGTGCAGAAAAACACCCCCAAAGCATGATGCTACCACCCCCATGCTTCACAGTAGAGATGGTGTTCTTGGGATGGTGTCTCATCTGATCACATGACTTTCTCCTATGACTCTTCTGGATCATCCAAATGGTCATTGGCAAACTTAAGACGTGCCTGGACATGTGCTGGTTTAAGCAGGGGAACCTTCCGTGCCATGCATGATTTCAAACCATGACGTCTTAGTGTATTACCAACAGTAACCTTGGAAACGGTGGTCCCAGCTCTTTTCAGGTCATTGACCAGCTCCTCCCATGTAGTTCTGGGCTGATTTCTCACCTTCCTTAGGATCATTAAGACCCCACGAGGTGAGATCTTGCATGGAGCCCCAGTCCGAGGGAGATTGACAGTCATGTTTAGCTTCTTCCATTTTCTAATGATTGCTCCAACAGTGGACCTTTTTTCACCAAGCTGCTTGGCAATTTCCCCGTAGCCCTTTCCAGCCTTGTGGAGGTGTACAATTTTGTCTCTAGTGTCTTTGGACAGCTCTTTGGTCTTGTTAGTAGTTGGATTCTTACTGATTGTATAGGGTGGACAGGTGTCTTTATGCAGCTAACGACCTCAAACAGGTGCATCTAATTTAGTATAATACATGTAGTGGAGGTGGACATTTTAAAGGCAGACTAACAGGTCTTTGAGGGTCAGAATTCTAGCTGATAGACAGGTGTTCAAATACTTATTGTACAATATTTTGACTTACGGTGGAATCATCAAAATGTATGTATGTATATATGTGTGTGTATAAAATATTGTTAATTAATTTTTTACCTTCAGTCTACAATTTGGGTAAGAAAATTTACTTTGGATGTCTTCTTCTCTATGATCTTGGGGATTTTTTAAAGATGGCAGTTTCCTGCCAAACCTATGACTTTCAGGATGAATGTGGATCACTTACAATGATTCAGTAAATATGGCATAAACAAAGCTGTGATTTTTACACAAAAAAAAAAAAAGAATTACTCAGTTGCTTCAATTGTATTTAATTATTTCAAGTAAATGTGTAAGGTGCATGGTTTGTGTGTGTGTGCAAGTGAGAATGTGACGAGAAGTAATCATCTTAGGTAGGCACATTTACTTACTTGAGTGCTACAGCTGTTTGAAACAGATTATGTGTACAGTACAGTGTCAGCATAAACGAGAGAAGTTTTGTTTACAGGAAGTAACATCCGGTTGACTGTTTTATTTGTACAACTAACAAATGGATCAAATGTACTTATTGGGAAAAACAGAATAAATAACTGCTAGTTAAATTTACTTAAATTTGTAATGAGAATAATCCTTGGTGCTATATAAACCTTATATAGAAGTCATGTGCGGAAAGTAATCCAATGGCTTACTTGAGTAAATCTCTGTGTTTATACTCCATCCAGGATACAAAAATCTAGGAAATCTTGCCAAACATAGGAATAATTAGCATTTTTACATGTTTATATTATAATATACATAAGATATATTATCATATACATATAAAGTACATATTATCAGAAAGCTTTTCAAGATTGCCTTCCACAAACTAAAGAACCATGTTTTGGTATACCAGAAAAATGAATTTAAAGGAGTGCGATTGCATACGTAACACGTGATATGCTAACATACGTTTACTGCATGTGGGGGTTTACAGAGAAATGGCAATCATGTTAAAAAAAAATTCGTGAATAAAGTTAAAATAAGCTAAAAAGAAAAAGGTGTTTAGTCTATGCATGGAAACTTTAAGAGGGGTTAATTAATGTTGTTGGAGGGTACATTTTTCACAACATACAATAGATGCCACATGGAAATAGTGTAGTGTTTAAAACGTGACACTTAATTTACACATTGAAAAGAAATTAAATTGCGTTTTAATGATTTACATTCCCATTCTGCTGGCATTTGCCAGAGAAAAAGTGTTTTATAAGTATGGTAGTTTAATCAAATCTTGAGGTGATTTCTGGAAGTATATTGGACACGGTGTGTAGGACACTTTTATTATAAAGACCTTCCCTCTTTACTTTACATACCCAGTTGTAAATGGAATATCAGTGGAATGCAAATGTCACCAGCCTTATTATTATCAGAAATATTCTATTAGTTGCAAATGTAAATTACCCATGTTTCATCTAACTGCCACCAATAAAGAATCAGTGTAGGAATAATTAATAAATTGCTTTTATTTCAGCCATGTTAATTAAACGACGTGAGCTGTTTGGTAAAGAGTCTCATCTGTAAAGAAGCCCCCTCCGCTTCAGTCCATTCTGTTTGTCTCAGGGCTTTTGATAGACCTCAGCCCCAGATTACAATAGCTCATTCATTACCCATGGATGGGGCTTTTTAGGCCAATGATGGCTTTGATGAGCTCACTGCCGCAGTTACAGAGACTCGGTCTGCATACTAACCGGGAATCCAGCTGAAGCGCTCCCACATTAATCCTCACGAAAGACGAACAAAGAACGATCAGCAAACAGAATTGTTCCGTTTTAGTGGTGTGTGGACCCAATGCATAAGCAATCAGCCTTTTCAGCATCTTCACTGTGTAAAGAGTGTTGGCTCCACTGGCCCTCGCCAGACTGTCTGCAAGTGTACAGCATGTGCTGATGAGCCCGAGAGTGCTACATCGAGTCACTTTGTGTTTACCTTTACCCAAATGTGTTTGGTTGAAAATTATCTCCCTGTTAAGTAAACCGTTAAGTGCTGGTCCATCATTTTATGGATGAATTATTTCTCATTTCTGAAAGAGATTAAGTGAGAGAGAGGGAGAGAGAGAGAAGAAAGCAAATGACAAAAGCAATCTTATAATTTTTAGCCTAATGTCCATAAACAAGCTATTTCTCCTCCTGTAGATTTTCTCTACATTGAAAACCACTGTCCTTGTTTTATACTCAAATATAGCTCACACTAGAGCCCACTTTACACTACACCAGCTGTCCACTTCAGTTCTCTAAGAGGCTTTATTGACCTCAGTCCTCTACCTAAAGCTCACGAGAACATCTCCAGCTTTTGCAAGCGGTGAACACAAAGAAAGGCCTATGCAGGCCATTTTGGAATTTCAGCTGTGAATGTGAAATTCACTACTCAAGAATCATCTTCACATGCTAATACAGCTGCGCCATTCACGCTAGATTGGCAAGTCACAGATTTGAAATTGCACATAATTGGCTTCGGGGAGAGCTTTCTGAGTGTGTTGTGGATGAAATAAACTTTGTTGATACTGAAAGGTTAATAAAACTAAAAGTAAATTGTGTGAGATTGGTCCTTGACTTTTCACCACACAAATACTAGAAAATAGGAAAGTATAGCTTTTACAGAAGATGGATTTATAAATTAGGAATAGTAATATAACTACTAATAGGGTTTTTTATTTAACTGACAGAAGAATTATAATATCCAGCACTGGTTAGCACAGATTTCTTTATCGTCAATGCTACTACTTGTGCTGCTAATTTTACTAAAATGAAGCACTTGTGTATTCATTACACAGTAAATTGGCAGTTTATTACACCGAAGCTACTCTAATTTACCATAATTTACCATTTACCCATAATTTCAAAACAAATTTAGGCCTCAATCATCCCATTTATTTCTCCAACAAGTTTTACCTGTAATCTTATGGAAAGTGCTGCCCACAGTTTTTCTTTTCTTTCATCAAATGTTTGACTTTGTTTAAAAAGTGACAAATGGCTTTTTAACAACCTGGTCCCAAGTTGGTAGACGAATGACAAAAAGACAATTGTGCCATGTACATATTGTTAATGCCTGAATATCAGAGATGGAAAATAAGGAAGTACAAATACTAGTACAGATATTAGTGTAAAAATATAATTAGTGAAATTAAAAAAACGTCTGAAAAATAAATGTAAAAGTACTGATGCCAGAAAAATCTATTTAAATACATTAACAAAGAATTGGTGCTTTATTACTTCCCATCTCTGCCTAAAAATAACATAACCATTAACATTCCTCATTATTATTTACTTTACTGACTTTTAATGTCAAAAGATCTGACATCTTTCATAAGACCATTAGAGTTTACATTTAGTCTCAATTTGCTGTTATAATAACCTCCACTCTTCTGGGAAAATTTTCCACTAGATTTCGAAGTGTATTTGTGGAGATTTGTGCTCATTGAGCCACAAGTGTTTTAGTAAAGTCAGGTAGTGATGGTGCAGTCAGCATTCCAATTCATCCCAAAGATTATGTGCATTAGGGTTGAGATCAGAGCGCTATAGAAGGCCACTCAAGATCTAACACTCTAACCCATGTCAGCCATATCCTAATGGACTGTGCGCAGGTGCATTGTCAAGCTGGAACAAGTTTGGGTCTCCGACTTTAAATAAATAGAATATTTTATGCTACTGCATCCGAATACTAAATGTCTTAGCAGCTTGGGGAGGAACCACATATGGCTGGAAAAGTCAGGTGCCCTAATACCTTTGTCCATATACTTAATTATTTATTGTGTATCAGCACAAAGGGGATCCTGTCAGCACTACTTATTGTTTATGTTATTGTAGCTCTAAAAAGAACATATAGAAAGCTATAGAAAGAAACAACCGTACCTCTTATTATTACAAAGTCCTGACTCTGGAGACTCTGGAGATAAATATACACCTCTGTACAGATAACATCATATTACATTTTTTTTTGTTTATTAGAACACGGTTAGTTAAAGCACTCACCGTACTCAAGTCCCCAAAGTGTAAACTTTCAGTAATAGAAACAATAACAATAAGTGGTAAGTTAATCAATATCAATCTATTAAAACATACTGACACTCAAACGTCATGTACAAGCCTCAATGCTGTATGTAGCCGACCTTGAGAATCATACTGCACACAGACTCTTCTTGACATTTTTTTGTTTTCTAGCTTTACATTCGACATGGCGCTTAGTTACATTTAGTCACTCACCAAAGAAAAACGTAAAAGGCGGTTTTATGTATACTCCAACACAACATCCCTGTTTTCCTTTCAGTTAGCTTGGTGTTGAAACAACTATGAAAGAAATACCTTCTGACTGAGTCCACTGGCCTGATATGTTTAACAAAACAAACCAGTGTTCCCAAATCCCTGTGTGTGCCTGAGTGAATCTTCTGAAATATTCCTGATGACAACTTAATCCAGGTTTGACAACAGATAAAGTCTGTATAGTCAGTGTCAGGACGATAGCAGCAACAGGTAGGACAATAGCTCCCACCCTGCAAACCAACATCAGGATAGAACAGCTTATTTTCACTCAGCTTATCTGAATAAACTGCTCTGAATGTCCCATGGTCAGTAAGATAAGCTGATTATTGATTTGTCAGTTAGAATATCAGACCCAAATGTGCGATGTGGTTCGTTTGATACAGTATGTCTGGCTTGCATGGTGCTCGGATGAAAAATGTCACGTCAGTGTCTACTCTTTGTATGTGTATGCGCAGTGAGGAATAATTGATCTGTACTGTATTGGTCTGTACTCCAAAGGAAATCTTGGAAAAAAAAAAAACAGTGCAGCATTGTGTATATCGATCATATATTATTGTTTAAGGATGACATAACTAAACTATATAACATTATATAGTATATAAATTAAGCAAACATTAAATAAACATTACACAGTATGAGAGAAACACACACACTAATATATATATATATATATATATATATATATATATATATATATATATATATATATATATATATATATATATATATATATATATAAAATTTATACATTTAATTTTAATTAAATGGTCACTTAAACTGAAGACTCAAACCTGTTCCAGCTTGACATTGCCAATGTGCACAAAGCAAGCTCCATGAAAATATGGTTTACAATCTTTTGGAGTGGAAGATCATGAGTGGTCTGCTATCTCCACAAGCACACTCCAGAATCTAGTAGAACATCTTTCCAGAAGAGTGGAGATTATTATAACAGCCAACAGAGACCAAACACGGAATGGGATGTTCAAAAAGCACATGAATTTTATGGTAAATAAAGAATCTTGAATCTTGAACTGTGAAAACATTGGTTAAATTCCGTCACAACACAAACTAAAAAAAACACAAACCAACCAACCCCACAAAATCTTTCCCCTGTAAAAAATAATCATATTAACAAATGCTCAATCTACAAATATGTTTGAGTGAAGAACTCATATGTACTGTTCATATATAGGGAATGTAATATATGTAGGTGTTTTCTGTTATAGAAAAAGAATCAGTGATAATGTTTCACTGTTACCACCCCAAAGCTGATTCGTTTTCATTCATTCCATATGATCAGAGCTCTTATTCCACAGCAAGATGCCAAGTATTACATGTAATTTTTTATTAATGACACACTTTTATCCATTTATAGTCACATTTGATGTTGGGGAATGTCCATAAAACAAGTTTACCATCTAAAAAGCAGTCTGTTTTTTTTCCCAATCTATCATGAACACTCATGAAAGCATATCTCTGTCCAGAAGACTTTCCCATAGCATTAAATCAAAAGTAAGTTATTTGATGCCCCTGGATACTCCTTTATATAAAAGTATTTAAAAAATCCATGTACAGAAAGCTTTATGATATATAAACAATAATATACAATCACATTTTCTTCTTTAGGCTTAGATCTGCCACAAAAGTCCATGTGTAAGTAGTTATCACAGAAACAATAATATACAGGTGTACATTAAAGAACAAGTGTTTTAATATAAATGTTGAAAGTGCAGTTATTGCATTATTTTTGCCATACACATACACCAATCAGGCATAATTTTATAAACACAGTCGTGACACATCAAACATTACCATTAACTTCTTCAGTAATTTGTGCTACAGTAGCTCTTTTGTTGGATCGGACCACATGGGCCAGCCTTCACTTCCCATGTGCATCAATGAGCCTTGGACCACTTTTGATAAATACTGACCACTGCAGACCGGAAACATCCCGTCAGAGCCGCAGTTTTGGAGATGCTCTGACCCAGTCATCTAGCCATCACAATTTGGGCCTTGTCAAACTCACTCACATCCATTTGCCATTTGTTTCTAACACGTCAACTTTGAGATACTCATGTTATTCATTCACCGGTCATAATGTTATAATGTCATAATGTAATGTCTGGTTAGTATAAAAATAAAATAAAATTATATATATATATACTTGGTGTATGAAGTAATAAAGCCAAAAGTGAGGACTATGTTGCTGTATCAATATTAAAGTGCTTCACTGCCTGTGTCTTCCATCAATATGATGAAAAACAATGAGACTGCTCCATGCCACTTATGATATTTGTCGGCATGACGGCGTGTCACAGAGGTGTCATTTCAGCAGTTTAAGAATGATTCAAGAGAGCTAATCAGGAGCTTGCTGGCACTACATGACTGGTGACCTTCCAATTAAATTACAGAAGAGGGGTCTACGTTTTTCAATTCATTCGGATAGTCCCAGAACACAGAGAACGTTCATCTTGGTGTTACTGTGACCTCGGGTGTCTTCATCTGGCTCATACAGGCAGCAGGCAGCCAATCATACCAGTGACCGGTTCCTCATGCTAACTCTAATGACTCCAATGCTCTAGATGATATCTAAAATAGCTCTATGAAACACGATGAGGCCGCAGTGTGTCAGAGGATTCCTCATCCACGCATTATAAATCCTGACAAGCTCATTGCAGCATATCTGCAGATATAATACTCCCATAATGACACTCTCACCTTGACTCATTCCTTACTCATGACAGGGTAATAGAAGGCTCGATACAAAGCGGAAAATGCAGCTGAAATTTGCTTCGTAGGAAGAAAAAGCCAGATGATAGCTTCCTCTCTGATATACACAGCTTTTTTCCCCATGCATGTGAGTGATGGATAAAGAAACAGAGCAGCTTGTATGATGTCTTTTTTTTATTTGCAGTCTAATTTTGGTGAAAGGAAATGCTGTGAAAATTGTACTGCTACAGCTTATGGTAATGGATTGTTCCAACATTAAACAGATTTAAACACCAACAATGACAGCTATGAAGCATAAAAATGGAAGAACATGAATACACACATCAGAAACAGCATCTCCAGAAACCGCCCAAATGATACAACACTAATACTGAGCACACAGAGGAGCAATGAGTGTTTTCGTGATGCATGTGAGCTTTACTCGAAAAGCTTAATCAAACAAAACACACATATTGTTCAGTACTTGACCTCAAATGCCATATGTTTTTTTTTCTATTCCCCCATCATGTGAACCATAGATCAATACAACTTGACTGAAAAAAAAATCATCTTGGGCAATCGAGGTATCCTTGAAATGCTGAGGTATGTCAAAAGTATTTCATCATATACAAATAATTAGGCAAATCTGCATGAGGGAATTAAGGATGCCAAAAAATGATGCCACGCTGCACTGCTTGCTTTGTTCTGAGCTTCAGCCTTACACACCAGTCAAGAGGAGTCTAAAAAACAGATTAGGGATTGGCGTGATTGTCAGTTAAGATATGACAAAAGACTGATGTGGTGAACAGCAGGCTCAAGGCTTCTCTTAAAATCACTTTTTGGTTCACCATGAAACAACAAAGAGGGCGGCACTTCCTAGGAAGCGAGTCGGCTCTGAACCTTTGTATGAGATGTCACTGTACAAAAGGAGCTGTCTGTACTAGACGCATTTCAGATGAACAGACATCCCAATGATGCAATGGGAATGTGTGTGTGTGTGTGTGTGTGTGTGTGTGTGTGTGTGTAGGGGGTTATGGGTGAAAAAAGGAAACCGTCAGCAAAAAAAATCATAAAAGTATCTCATAAAAAAGGTCACCAGAACAAGGTCAAGACCAGCAATATATGTAGCCAAAAAATGCCCTAAAAAAGCAAAGGTGTCATCATTAATTTGAACCTGGATCCTCAGTGCTCTTTTAATTGTGTCTCTGCACTGACAGGATGACAGATCCAGTGAGAGCCAGATGCTTGTGTCTGGCAGTATGAGGACAGACAGACAGAGAGACAGAGAGAGAGAGAGAGAGAGAGAGAGAGAGAGAGAGAGGGGGGGGGGGGGGGTAATGAGGCACAGTGTGCAAATCACACCACCTATCAACCAGCTTTGGTTGCAAAATTTTCTAAATTCATTCCTTCGCTCATTAAGGCACACTTCACTTCCCCCACTGTCTTATTTACACTTTCCTGCATGAACAGATGAATGGCAGCTTCTATCTCCAGTATACTGCAATGCACATACACAAGTGGTTGTATATTATCATGCAAAGGGGTTGTTACAGTAGAAATCCTAACACTGCTGAAACACATCACTCCTTTCATTAGCAAGCTTCAGTTCCTTTCATTAGCAAGCTTTCACAGCACAGTGAAATTCTTTCTTCACATATCCCAGCTTGCTCAGAAGCTGAGGTCAGAGAGTAGGGTCAGCCATGATACAGCACCTCTGGAGCACAGAGAGTTAAGGGCCTTGCTCAAGGGCCCAAGAGTATCAGCTTGACGATTCCAGGGCTTGAACTCCCGACCTTCCAAACAATGATCCAGCACCTTAACGGCTAAACTACCACTCTAAAGCTATACATTTATTGCTAAATAATGATGCAACAACATAGCAGTCAGAGGTTCTTCATAAAGCAAAATCAAGCTGATGCCAAAGCTAGTGCATTTCGTTTTCCATTATCTATTTTGAGAATTAGACAAAAGATGAACAATGCATCATTGGTAATAACAGGACATTAGCAGCAGAGGGATATCAAATTGCAAGGTTTCATGTTTGTCATTGCTTTTGCTAAAATGCTTTTGCTCAAATTAACATCTGTAAAGTTCTGAAAAGAAAGTCTACAAAATGATAACATATTTGTAATATACTATTAAAGTGTATAAAGCCATACGACAGGAGAAAATGTGTTAAATTAATCAACACTAGTTTTCTGTGGTAGCATGAGCTAGCTAGCTAAATTAGCCATAGTCGAAAATAACGGCTGCTTACAATTAAAAAAAAAGTGATAAACCATCTTTTGCAAATTTGTTGTTGTTACTGTGACTCATTTGTGTCATTAATGTGTAATAACATTCAGCAAATGGGCTAATGGCATAACGAGGCAGGAGTGGCTGCAAGTGCAGATTAATAAGATAAAGAATTACAAGACAAAGAATAATAAAGCACAGTTTGAAAGATTTATCTGGACAATGGAACATAAAGCAAGAAGCCCTCTAGAAACAACCACAACCAGTGATTGTAGACATAATTCTGACATTCAAATGGTTTAACACTAGTAATCTAATAAGAGTTAACAGCTTGGATTATAATCACCAAAATACTTTTAAAATCAGAATATTCATCTAATTATATTTTCAACCAGACGTCTAGTTGTTTTCAAAGCATATCAATTATCAATAAATAGTTTCTTATTTACACAGCATAGCCTGTATGTAATGAATTACACGTCACTTTGCAGATTGCGGACATATTGCATTCACTTTGTCACTTTGTGAACTGAAGCTAACTACCAAGTTTAGAAAACAGATCAAAATTAATCTTGGGTCAGTCATCACTAGTAACCTCTAGCTGTCTGTCTGTATGTATGCTGACAGGTAACTACATACATGAAGTGCCAAATTGACTAAATATTGAATTAAGTAGGTGAATGGGTATATATGTAAGTGAATGGGTAAGTACTTAAATAGGAGGCAGTTATGAAGTTATATTATGTTATGTAGTTATGTAGGTACAGTACAGACCAAAATGTTGGACACACCTTCTCATTCAAAGAGTTTTCTTTAATTTCATGACTATGAAAATTGTAGAGTCACACTGAAGGCATCAAGGGCTATTTGACCAAGAAGGAGAGTGATGGGGTGCTGCGCCAGATGACCTGGCCTCCACAGTCACCGGACCTAAACCCAATCGAGATGGTTTAGGGGTGAGCTGGACCGCAGAGTAAAGGCAAAAGGGCCAACAAGTGCCAAGCATCTCTCGGAGAACTCCTTCAAGACTGTTGGAAGACCATTTTAGGTGACTACCTCTTGAAGCTCATCAAGAGAATGCCAAGAGTGTGCAAAGCAGTAATCAAAGCAAAAGGTGGCTACTTTGAAGAACCTACAATATGACATTTTTCAGTTGTTTCACACTTTTTTGTTATGTATATAATTCCATATATAAGTCCACGTGTTAATTCATAGTTTTGATGCCTTCAGTGTGAATCTACAATTTTCATAGTCATGAAAATAAAGAAAACTCTTTGAATGAGAAGGTGTGTCCAAACTTTTGGTCTGTACTGTATATTAGTAATTCTGCAAGTAACTAAGTAATCAGGCACGTCTGTAAATAATCATGTAAAAAAATAAATAGTTAAGTAAATAATTAACGTGTGTAACTTTAGCACACACATAGGCATGGCGAGTGTACCTGGAAAAACAAGAAAAAGAAAAAGGAGAATCTGATTTCTGCGTTTTAGCCTACAGATAGTTCCATCAAACCTATCTAAGCAAATCCCCAGAAGGATGTGATCACTTGGACTGTTGCAGAAACACACATACACTTTCTCACATTTACACACAAGCCTACATTTTTACACACACACAAACACACACCCTCTCTTACATCCTCACAGGCCTACACTTGTACGCAGACAGACACACACACACACACACACACACACACACACACACACACACACACACACACACACACACAGAGCATGCAGCTGCAGGGTTCAAGTGTTGCCAGATGAAGTGATTTTCCTCACCGGGTCTGCAGCAGGCCTTGTCCATTAGCAGCGGAGCAGAGGCCATCCAGCAGAGGCATGAGCATGGAGCTTTTGCTTTAAAGCTGATTCCTGTTTAAATAGGATTAGTATTTTGTCTAGAAGAAGGTCAACGTCTTTTCTGAGCTGAACAATGTTCCTCATCTGCTTTCTGTGCAGAAACGAACATCACATTGTGCCTACATTAATAAAAAAATGCAGTCTAAGATGCAACAACACCCATTATGCATAGGGTGCATACTCTTAATGATCAATCATATGCTCTATTTGAATGTGTGTGCAGCAGAAATGGAATGGGAAACAACATCTTGAGAAAGAGAACTGATCAGCTGAGATAGCTCATCCATGTTTGCAGTCAGTATCTCTTGGGGAAAAAAAGCCTGACAACATATTAAAGCGCTGGCTATTTTTTGGAGCTGTCAGCTAAAACAAAAAGTAGGGTTTTTATTCAGGTATCTACCTCCTGCACAGTGCAAGGTTTTGTAAGAATCTCCCTCTCAGATAAAATGTGTTAGTTTATATAGTGAACTAAAGCACTACACACTTTTAAAACATGGGGGAATTATAAAAAAAAAAAATGCATGTAGAACATTCCCGAAAGGTTCCCCAGACAGGGCTAAGAATAGCCCAGACGCTTTCCAATCCAAACAAACTGCTACACATTTCTGCCTGGCTCAGGGGACGCCTCGGGTTTAAACACCTGCGAGGTGTCGAAAGCTCAGTATATTATTTGGAGGAGAAAAAAAACTCATATTGTAAGATATAAGGCCTTTCCCCTATTCCCTGAACGTGCATATTATATCCACTAAATTACTAAATATCTCTTGAGGAAAATTTACGGTGTCCTGAGGTAAAAGGTACACAGGCCTGAGGACTGGAGAAAGATTTACACAGGAATTTCACTTTGTGACAGGATTGTGACATATAATGATTTTACAGGATGTTGCCGTGATGGTGTAATGAAGTGATCGTTTGAATGAAAGGTGTAAAACTGAAGGCTTATGTGATAATGTCAGAAAAGTATCCTGTTGTGCCTGTATAATTAGACATGGAAAAGTGATCAACGCGATGTTATCTGAAGCATAGTAGCATCTATTTTCGATAAATACTTCCTGTCAGTGCGCTCGCTTCCCGTCTCTATATTCGCCCGTTCATCTGTCAGCTGCGGTTCAATAACAGTCTGGACTCTCTATGATGGGCGGAATGGCCGCCGGTGCTCAAATCAGATATACTCAAAACCACACACACACACACACACACACACACACACACACACACACACGGCTTAGACTGCAGCAGGTGCTGAGATAGGAAATCTAATTGTAATTTGTTTATGCAGTTCTAATCACAGCTAATAGATAATAGATAGCACAACTATAGATAAAGGGAAAGCAGCTGCATTACAACTGACTTGTGTTTTCATTTCTTTATTTTTCCATGTTCGTAGTCAGAACTCATTTTTTAGGTGTGTTACTTACAGAAGACAGAAATAAACGATGCTAGACAATTCGGATTATTATTTTTTTAATTATTATTATTATTATCTTGTGTCAAGATCACAAACAATGTAATGTCTTCTATTGACTGATGTAAGATCACCAGGTTTGGCAACATGTCGATAGTGATATCGGGATTAATGGTGTCTCAGTATCCTTTTCTAAGATATTTGTTTTTTTTCACCAATTATTTTTGAAGCAGATGATTTGTTAAAAGATCTTTTTACTTTTGACTATCACCAAATTCAGTTTCTCTGGCTCGTTAAAATGCAAAATCATTTATTATTAGTCGTAAATACACCGATTTTGACATGTAGATCAGGTCACCTAACTTTCCCAGCCATGTGTGGTTCTTTCCCAAACTGTACCATACATTTGGAGGCACACAATTGCCTTCATTTTTCTATTACTTGAACTAAGAGACCCAAACATGTTCCAGCATGACAATGCCTTTGTGTACAAAGCAAACTCCATTTAGATTTGCCTTACATTGGTTTTCAGGGTAAGATCTTGAGTGGTCTGCTATAGAGCTCTGACCTTAACCTTATTAGTATGACTCCAGGCCTCCTCACCCTACATTGGTATATCAGGGATGTATTGTGCAATGGAAAGCATATACAGATCTTATGGTCATGTGTCCACAAACCTTTGCCTATATAAAATATTTTGCGAAAAGTAATTAGCTGAAGACAGCTCATCAGATCAGAAAGTAGCTACAGGGCTAGAGACATGAGATGAGATAAGAAAAGCATTTTCACAGACATTAAAACAAATTACATTTTTATAGCCCCACTTTCTTATCTGATGACAAAAAAGTAAATGACAAAATGTCCAATTACTTGTACAGAGTCTATAACGCTGGGCTAATAATTGTGTGCGTGTGCATGTGTGTGTGGTTCATAATATGACGGAACAAAAAACATCACAATTTGTCTCGGCTGTATTAACAGTGAAATATTAAAGGTTGTTGCCATTCAGTTAGATTCCCTGCTTATTTGGACATTTGCAAGCAAAATTAATTATGGATCTGGGCCTTTGCACATTTTATCTGAATATTTATAAAAAATATCCTTAATGAAGTGAAAGTAGATTTCTTTTTTTAGAAAAATAAAATAAATCTCCAATGCATCATTTGCATTTATTATATATGTGCACTTACTCTCTTTTACGCACACATACAAAATCCAGTTTTCCTCAGAAATATTATCTTGAAGCAACGTATTTCTGCTCACTGTTCACTTTCTATAAAGCTGAATAATTAATAGTGCACGTTTCTTAACCCTTGAACACACATTTGCAAGTCAGCAGCCCGTGGAACTCCGGTTCCCTCTCATTAGCCGCTCCATTATTAAAATAGTATGACAAAATCTTATGGAGATTATAATGTGTATAATTATTACAACAGTTTAAGCTCCATAATTGACTGTTCCTTATGGCACAAAGGAGAATCAAACGTTACAGACAATTGCTGCCAGCAGCTGGTTTAATAAATGATAATGAAATCTCTCCAGAACTTTCTTTAGCCTTCTCTTCCTTTCCCACTCTGGATTCTTGCACTTTGTGATGCATAATCTTTCATTTTTTCAGGCCTGTTTTCTTCCCTCAGGTAGGTTTCAGAAACAATATAACCGGCTTTGTGTTGCTATTTATGCAGCTGATGTGGCAGGAATGTGACACACACACACACACAGAAATGCTCCTATCTACATTAGCCTCCCGTTGCTGCTCTCCCTCGTTTTGCTTCATTAGAGTGCAAATCCACTCCCATCACCCTGAAGATGCCACAGGGCCAGGTCAATCAGCGGGCCCATGCACTTATCTCCAGCATCCTTATAAACCCCCAGCATGCTTCACATCCTTCATCCAATCAAGTCTGGATTTCTGTGCATGAACGCAGCCTTAGCAGGATACTAAACTCCAACGCACTGATACAGATAATTCCCTAAGCACTAAGCTGCCAGAAACAAGAAATGATCTAATGGGGTTTTATGCACAGTGTACGTTTCTGATATTAAAATTAGTTGTCATTTTTTTTCAAGTAACGTTAGATACATTTTTATGTCCATATCCATGTACAGTATGATATATCTTGTCTTATCATTCCAGTCTTGTTGGAAAACATCAGTGGGCACATGAATGCACTTATTAAGTATGTCACAACATGCTGTAGGAAGACAGGAAAACATCCTGTAACACATTCTAACCCAGGGGTGTCCAAGCTTATCGGCAAAAAGGGCCGGTGTGCCTGCTGGTTTTCATTTCAATCAAACAGAAGCCACACATCAGATTCTATTCTAGTCGATTTTGACTCTCTATAGAGTCCCACACCAGCACCGGTCTTTTCTGTATAATATTGTACATTTACATGGTAAATTATGCATGTTAGGAAAATACTTCAAACATTTTCATCAAGATTTTAAGCCATGACAACTTTGGAATATAAACAATTACCAAATTAATCTCATCTTGCGTTTCTCGTGTACTTGGGATTGGGTGGTGGGGCGGAGTATTAATCAAAGGTGGAAAGGAACGAATTACACTCACTCAAGTTATTGTAATTACGTAGTTTTTTGTGTACTTCTAATAGTTTTTAAATTCTGTAATTTTACTTTTACTTAAGTAGGTTTTGTTTGATGTATTGTACTTAACTTTATTTTAAATAAAAAAATTATATATATATATATATATATAATAAATAGTAGTGTCCATGGGATCACACTATGGACACTACTGCATTGATTGCTTGATTGGCAGAGAACAAAACGCGGTAAACTCACTAGAAAGAAAGATGGAGACGGACAAGACAGATGCCAATGATGCGAGATCCAGCTGAAAGCGAAATGCCATGGAATCAGTTGTTCAATGCATGTGCTCACTGTCTGAATTATGACTTTTTGCTGCAATAACTTACATTAGACGCAAGTCATGGACTAATTTATTATTTTATTTATTGTTATTGCACCTTATTTTGTTTCCCTTGTTAAAAAATGTAACTCAGCAAATTTTACACAGTAAATTTAAATGAGCTACTTTTACGTTTAATTTGAGTAGATTTTTAGACTGGTAACTTTACTTACCTTAAGTAACTTAAGTCAAACTTTATTATAAGGAACAGTACTTTTATTTCAGTAGAATATTTCATGGCTCATTTCACCTCTAGCATTAATCACTAATAAACACTGATGTGAAATATTGTATGGTTCTTGCTTGTTTTAAATGAGTTACCATTAGTCTGATTTGGTGTAATTTGTCACTACAGTAGAACTAGTTTGTTTTCCATATACACAGCCATTGTTTGTACTATCAGGAATATCCATACACCCACACATTCATGTAGTAATCCAATCAGTCAATCATGTGACAAGAAAAAAAAAAATAAAAAAAAAATAATAATTATATATATATATATATATATATATATATATATATATATATATATATATATATATATATATATATAAATATAATGTTGGGCCCTTGAGCAAGGCCCTTGAACCTCAACTGCTCAGCTGTAAGTCACTCTGGGTAAGTGCATCTGCCAAATGCTTTAAATGCAAAATGTAATCAAGTTCAAATAGACACTCATTACAACTGTGGTGAGTAGAAAAACACCTCAGAAAATGTCAGACCTTGGGCATCAAATGAACAGGCTGCAGGAGCTGAAAAGCACATCGTGTTCTATTTCTGTTAGATAAGAATCTGAGGATACAGGGGGATGCACGGGTGAGTATGAACTAATGCTCTTGCCGTGTTTCTTTATAATCGCTGCATTATGATGCATTATGCTGCTGCTACAGTACATGATTGGCTGATCGGATAGATACCTGAATGAACAGATGTACTTTAACGCAATTTGATGTGTATATGAATCAAATAGAACAACTGCCCATTGATGTTCTGTATAAATAAACTATGATTCAACAGGTTTGACATTTTCTCAACACATAGAAATGAATCAACATTCTTGTCCGTTGTACTCACACATTTACACTATGTGGACAAAAATTTGTCGACACCTGACTATAAGATTTATATTTGCTTTTAAAAATCCCATTCCAAATGTAGTCCCCAGTTGCTGTTAAAATAACCTCCACTCTTCTGGTAAGATGTTCCACCAGATTTTGGAGAGTCTTTATGGAGTTTTGTGTTCATTGACAGATGTAGGGTCGGTGCTCTACAGCAGGCCACACAAGATCTTCCACTGTAAAGCATATCTTAATGGAGCTTTATGGATTCGTGCACAAAAAGAACAGGTTTTTGGTTTTCGAGTTCAGGTGAAGGGAAAGTTTTATGCTACCGCATCCAAAGATCATATACAATTGTGTCCCTTCAGCTTTGTGGTAACAGTTTGGGGGAGAACCACATACTAAATGGCTGGAAAAGTTCGGTGTCCAAATTCTTTTGTCCATATAATATGCATTACAAATAGAGATTAGGTTGAAGAAACTAATCAGGAGAATGTTTTCTTTAATAATAAAAAAAAAATTCCAATTAAATAACGCCAAACTAACTGAAGTTCATAAGTACAAAAAACTTAAAACACCTTTTAGAACTCATTTGAACTGCATTATTAAAGCTCCACACCACCGACCACATTTACGTGCCACAACTGGATTAATCACATGAAACATTTTTTGTTGTTTTCAATCCTGGAACTGTGTAATTAAAGAAATAGACTGAGGCTGATGATACGCTTGGCCTTTTTAAATTGATGGCCCAAGGAAGATTTTTTTTATTAAATGAGTTGTTTTTTTTGTTACAAATGTGTGTAGGGAAACAAAGCATGAGGAAAGAAAGAAAAATAAATAAAAAATAAGATGGAGGACAAATAATCAAGTTAGAGTTCAGAAAGGAAATAGCTTATCCCGAGCCATTCATGCTCACGTAGGGAAGATGGTAGGAGACTCAGACAGCTGAAAAGACAGAGAGGAGAATACAGATAGAAAGAACCAGCAGAAGAGAGAGAGAGAGAGAGAGAGAGAGAGGGGGGGGGGGGGGTGGAACAAGCTCATGGCAAGAGCGTAAAAGTAAAAGCAGGCCCTGAAGTGTTTGTGTACGAGAGCGGGAGTCTTTATGCATAATGCATGACGGTGAAATTTAGGAAAGAAAGACTTAAGAGAAAGCACTTTTTCCATAAAAGCTGCGGGGCTAAAAAAGAAGAATGACTCCATTCGCTTTTTACTCGTCTTATCTCATCTTCTCGCTCTGTCTCTCTGCCTTTTGTTTTCACATCCAAGCCGTCAGAGAGAAAGACAGATGCACGGAGGTGACTAATGCGTCCCATGACTACCTTTGTGTAGAGAGAGAGGCTGCGAGAGAAAAGAGGAGAAGAGTGGAAAAAAACGAGGACAACGGCGCTGCTGTCTGATGGCATGGATGTCATACTGTATGGTACAATAAGCGTGAGATAGAGGACTCAGGGGGGGCGTCTTTTATGACCTGCTGTGGGTGGAGGGCCTAATCTGGAAGAAATATGCTAATGGTGTCAGTAACGAACATTCAAGAGTCATGAATATTCAATGAATCCCGTGGCCTAAAAGCAACAATTCACACAAGTGCGCAATAAACAACTTGAACGGCTCGGAGATCGCTCCACTTTACAAAGGGAACATGAAGGAACTGATATAGAATCAGAGCACTTTCAGAGAACAAGGCAACGTGAAACAAAAAAAACACATTTTATTGTGCCATGTTAGAATTATGGGTGTAACTGAATTTTCAACCAGGAACCAATGGTTGGCTTGAATCTGGCTTTATCCATTGGAATTTAACTGGATTGCAGAGTTTTCACTCTATGGACCTCATCAAGTCGAAAAATAAAAATAAAATTAAAATCTATTCTGAAATCATTAATTCAAGAGCATTTGGGCAAAATGAGTTAATCTCAGAAAAGATGTATAAACAAACTGATCATGTGAACTATGATTTACTCAAAATAAAATATAAACTATATGGACAAAAGTTTGTGGACACCTGACTATAAGATTTGCATGTGCTTTCTGAACATCCCACTCCACATTTAGTCCTGTCATGCTGTTATAATAACCTCCACTCTTCTGGGAAGATGTTCCACTAGATTTTGGAGATTGCTTGTGGAGGTTTGTGCTCATTCAGCTTCAAGGGTGTTAGTAAAGTCAGGTACTGATGTAGGGTGAGGAGGCCTGGTGTGCAGTCAGTGTTTCAATCAGGTGATCATGTGATCAATGTGGTTGGGATCAGAATTCTATAGCAGGCCACTCGAGATATTTCACTCCAACCCATGTAAACCATATCTTCATGGAGCTGGCTTTGTGCACAGGGGTATTGAAAAGATTTGGGTCTCAGTTCAACTAAAGGAAAAATAGACATCCTGTGTTCTTGTGTGTCCAACTTTGTGGTAACAGTTTGGGGAAGAACACACATGGCTAGAAAAGTGAGGTGTCCCAATACTTTTTGTCTAAAGTGTATAAAGATTGCATTGTCAAATGTATACAATTTAATAGTTGTTTCTTAATAATGAAGGCAAGTGACAAAGTGGTAACAAAGTGCAAGTGGTAACAAAGACAAAGTACGACAAATAGACTTTCAATTGGGACTTAAGCAAAATAGTCCATGGTGGGTGTCACTAACTGTAGATCTGCTGTGCTGTGAACAGACTTGTTCAATCACAGGTGATTAGCATTTATCAATACATGCAGATGATTGTAATGGTTACTGAGGTTTGGAAGGCTGAAGCATTTATTAAAAGCTAAAAAAAAAATTTGATCCACGGATAGCTGGGGGAGAGAGAGGGAGGGAATCAAGACATGATCCTTTTACTTGCTATGGTTTTGTTTATTTGATGTAGTCAAAAACCTGAAATTTCTTTTTGAGGACTAAGACACGGTTGCATTTTAATGGAAGAATCAAGAATACTATCATTTAAAGTGGCTGATACTGATCAGGGACATGAACTAACAAGGTAGGGTTGGTTTCATGTTGTCTTTAGAGTTCCCTACAAAAAAAAAAAAAAAAAAAAAAAAGACTGCTTAAGTAAACAGAGAGTGAATGCTAGCTATTCAAACAAAGGCAACACATAGAAATAGATTTTATAAGAAGAGTAAGCCTGGTTGGGCACACCTGCCTTGATAGCTTTTTGAAGGACAGGAATAAAAACTGAGTGTTACTGTGTAATCCTGTAAGACCCCTTCGGCTTGACGTCCTCTCACCCCGGCCCTGAAAACTGAAATAAATAGACATAGACTTTGCTTGATATTGAAATGCTTTCATTTCCACCAGGCCTGTGCAGCCTAATAAGCATTTAGCAAAACTCCCTCCTTCCCTATCTCACTACTTGAGAGCTAACATGAAAGTAGGTTCTCTTTCGCTCAACATGTCTAGGTCTGCCACTCAGGTCTTTCTACTGCCCTCTTGCTTCTGAAAGAACCCCTCCTCTTTAGCTCGTCCTCCTCCCGGCCCGGCCTCTGGTTGACCCCCCTTTCCTGAGACGAGCTGTTTCGGGAGACACAGACTGACACAGCTCTTCGGATCGCTCTGTGTCTCCGCTCGACCGGCATGGCGGACGGCTGTTGAGGTGCAGCTGTGGGTTTTCCAGCACTTCCAGCCTGAGCAGCAGCACTCTCACACTGAGCGTTCACAGCACACCCAGATTGGAGCTGAGTTTTTTCTGTGCTCACTTCCTTCCTCTGGGCTCGCAGGATGTGAAGGGTCTGAACGGCCTGCTGCTGCTCCTGCTGGAGAGAGTGCAGCTGATTTGCTGCTTTCTCCCTCTTCTCTGTGCACTCTTTCAGGAGCTCTTCCACAGCATGCAGGAAATCATGGCCATACTGCATTAGGGCTTCATCTCCTACACACACACACACACACACACACACACACACACACACACACACACACACACACACACACACACACACACACACACACACACACACACACACACACAAACAGGAACACAGGAACACAGGACTGGTAAAAAAAAAAAACACATCACATCATGCATCAAATAAGTACTTTTTACCTTATATTTTTCCGTCATATCCTCTACATCCTATATACAAACTCTACAATTACACCCCTGGAAACACTGGAAAAAGCCCAGTGGTAAAAACACCAGTATAATCAGCACACCATGCAAATTTTGGCACTGACAGTTCCTCAACCACCGCTGCATCCCTTTAGTTCATAACTGTGCACCAATAGCAGCACTATCAATATCCCGGTTACCTACAATGACTTTATTACCACTGTTCAGAAGTATTATTACTGTACTATAACATACTTGTGCAGCAGTGTTTTTAGCATAAGACAAGAAAGTTAACATACTTTACTCATTCACTCCAAACAACCCTTCGATGCTGCGTTTTAAGCAGAGGCTGAGCATGAGAATCAAAAAAGGTGGGAGTGTAAATCGAGAGTGGAAGATAAAAGACGAGTTTGTTCAGACGGGGAGAGGTATGCGTCAGGAGAGCTGTAAATCTCTGTCAGGCCTCGGCAATGTCACCTGACTAACAGAGGAAATACTTTCACTGAGGGCTGCAGCTGCTGCATGGAAAACCCCTTAACTCGCTCGCTTTCATGCCACAATGCGTCTCGCGTATGGAAAAGCATTGAAGGAATAAATTACAGGTGTAAGGTGAGATAATGGTATTTTTTTGTGTGGTGGCATTGCAAACATTCAGGATACATAAAGACTTGAAACTCACAACTCGCATGCAAAAAAAATCAGTTTCTAAGAGACAAAGCAAAGAGGAATTCCACTGGTTCAGGCCTAGCTGTAACAGTCCTTTTTAATAGCTGGGCTGCACGTCGCAAAATAAAATAGAGCATAATGTAAATAAGCTTACATCTCTTGCCATCTCTGATGTAAAACTCCACCCCCAGCCCCCCCGTTATTTAATCACCAAAGCTATGATTAATAACATTCAGCACCTAGGAAGAGTTAGAAAGTTAACTAGTACTGGCTACTATTATTCATGTGATTAACACTATATTGCCAAAAGTATTGGGACAACTGATTTTTCCAGCTATGTGTGGTTTTTCCCCAAACTGTTACCATATAACTTGAGGCACACAATTGTATAGGATGTCTTTGGATGTGGCAGCATTACATTTTCCCTTCATTTGAACGAGGAGACCCAAACCTGTTCCAGCATGACAATGATATTGTGCACAAAGTGAGCTCAATGAAGATATGAATTACATGGGTTGGAGTGAAAGATCTTCAGTGTCCTGCATCAAATGTGGACTAATTGTACTAATTTGAATATGGGATATTCAAGAAGCACATTAAGTGTAACTTTATGGCCACCTGCCTAATGTTGTGTTGATCCGCCTTTTGTTGCCAAAACAGTCCTGACCCTCCCCACGTGCATAACTGAGCTTTGGCCGCCCAAGACCTTGTTGCCGGTTCACCACTGTTCCTTCCTTGGACCACTTTTGATAGATACTGACCACTGCAGACCGGGAACATCACACAAAAGCTGCAGTTTTGGAGATGCTCTGACCCAGTCATCTAGCCGTCACAATTTGGCCCTCATCAAATGATTACGCTCGCCCATTTTTCCTGCTTCTAACACATCAACTTTGAGGACACAATGTTCACTTGCTGCCTTATAATATCCCACCCACACAAACTGTTGTCTGAATAGGATACTTTTATTGTCTATTTTATGATTTGGAACTCATGAAACTGATTTTATAAGCGTGTCTAAAAAATAATTTTTAGATCAATTTAAGAAGCATTAATGTTATTCAAGAATGAATTGTTCCAGCATTAATGTTTAATCATCTCTTCTGCCAGAGATGAATATGATCATTCCCTCCCTCAGAGGAATAGCATTCATTCTGAATGCACTAAAGGACAGAGGCAGTATGGATTCGTCAGGTCTCTTATGCCCTGTGTGAATTTTCAGCGAGTCAGTATCAGCTCACTGGCTGTTAAGTGCCCGAACACATCACCTCTACGTTATAGTGCTACCATCTGAGATAAGCAGGTTCAGGGGCAGGTCCTTGGATTGACTGACACACTCAGATATGGTGATAACAGGCAAAAGACAAAGGAAAAGCACTAGCTGATAACCGAGCCATTGCAGTCACCTCGAGCTCAATGTATTCTATAGAAAAGTTACACAGCCTGATAACAAACACTTGTAGCTGGGAAATGAAAAGCTCAGGAGCAGGCACTATCTAGTTTTGAAGTAAATTGTGTTTTTCACCAAGGTGCTTTTATATCTCTGAAACAGTCGGAGCAGATAAATGAAGGTTTGAACAGTCCTTCAGCTTGACATTTCAAAGGTCAGAAGAGACATCTTATCTTTCCTCACTTTCATATCCTAGTGATTTATACCCACGTGATTTTCTTCTGGTGTGATCGGCAAGTTTGGAACAGCATTTCTGGCTTCGCTGCACAACACAAATGGAACTAAATGTGAAAAGATGGTTAAGATTACTCACTTTTTGTAAAATGAGAAGAAACCATTTCTAGAAAAAGCCAAATAGACTTTGTTAGCAAAACCTGTAAATCTGCTAAATATTGCAATCCAATCAGCGGATCATATTACAGTGGCATGATACAGGCCAAAGAGCTTCAAAGTAATCTGAGTAACTTTCAAATTTTATTGATCACATACAAATCCATACATTGTATAGATTGTGATGGCTGTTGTGCCAGATGGGTTTGAGTATTTTTGAGTATATGAACAGACACAACAGTCACACGGCAAAAACTCATCATCTAGCCAAGACTTACAATTTAATTTCTATCCATAAAAATCTTATTGATCTTATTTTGAAAATAAAATACAGCAGATTGTGCGAGATTATGATTCATTCTAAGATTATTTATTTTTGTTTGTTACTTAGTTCGTATATCTTGCAAAATCTACCATCAGAGACATCACTTGAGTACTTGTATCTTTTAAGACTTTATTTTGGGTGTAATAACTGGTTTTAAGGTTGGCCAGTAAAAAATGCTCAATAATCACGCTTAGGAATTTGTTTATTAGTATCATTTATTCGAAATGCTTGTTTTATGTCAGGGGTCTCCAATCTTTTCCAGAAAGGGCCAGTGTGGGTGCAGGTTTTTATTCCAACCAAGCAAGTCCACACCAAATTCTACCTGTTCAAATCTAATGATCTTCATTCTTAATGACTATCAGGTGTGACCATTGATTGGTTGGAATGAAAACCTGCACCCACACTGGCCCTTCCTGGAAAAGATTGAAGACCCCTGTTTTATGTCAACAATAACACATTTATGTACAACCTAATAACACATTATAAGTATACAGTCACCACAAACTCTTTCCACACATTATCCAGTATCATTGTTATTTTTTGTTCTTTCTACAAAGTTCTTATGGCTTTTTACTCAGTTGTTCTGTAGTTTGATTTCAGTTTTTCATGTTGAATATCTTTCAGTGTTCAGTAATGACAAAATATATTCAATAATCTTTTATGTTGCAATAAGTATTTTGAGAAGCAGCATGTAATTATTTTGCTTTGTTTTTGCATCCAACAATTATTGCGTTGCAAGATGAATAAATATTAGTTGACGATTCGCATGCATGATCTTGATTTTAATAGCAATCTTGTTTTTAGCTTAAATGCTTTGTCTCATTTTAAGACAGAATATAAAATGATGATTCACAAATTACGGGGAATTCTCTTGTTTAGTAGCTCTGGTTTTAAGATCTTTTCATTGATTAGACTAAATCGACTGTTTTAATACTTCTTTTAAGACATTTTGTTCTTTTTTAAAGCCTAGATATGTTTTCTTATTTCAAGAAATCTTACCAAGTGTAACTATCTTACTGCACTGGAAGATCATTTGACTTGTTTCGAGTCTGAACCTTACTAAATCATGCATTCATTTCTTATATTTAGACGATTCATTTTTGCAGTGCACTAATGTGACACATTAAATGGCACGAAAATAAAAGTAAAAAAAAAAAAAAAGTTCTCTGCTCCAGGAGCACCTTGTTTTTAAAAGAGGTTAAAGAAAAATGGAAAGACTGGTTTGAGCTGACAGGAAGTCTGCGGTAACCCGTTACAACGGTGGTGAGCAGAAAAGCATCTCAAATTGCCCAAGACATTAACGTTTGAAGCCAGCGCCCTTCAACAGCAAAAGACCACATCGGATTTTACTCCTTACAGCCAAGAACAACAATCTAAAGCTATAGAATGCACAGATTCGCCCAAGCTTGAGTGTTGAAGAACAGAAAAAGACGAGATGACGTTTTTCTAACAGCTATTAAGCAGCTGATGATTAGGTGTGGATAAATCCAGGGGGTTAAAAGACACCAGTGTGGTTTATTAGAGGAGTAAAAAAACACTCTTACAGCGAGGGTAAATAGATGTTAGTGAACATGTCATCATGTTAACTCTACTTGCGGACGAGATAAACTTTACAGTTGTATAAAGTAGTTAT
This sequence comes from Silurus aristotelis, assembly GCF_946808225.1. Taxonomy (NCBI): domain Eukaryota; kingdom Metazoa; phylum Chordata; class Actinopteri; order Siluriformes; family Siluridae; genus Silurus; species Silurus aristotelis. Next base: position 12,560,791 of record NC_139596.1, on the reverse strand, counting down.
CTAAAAGACAATAGCTACAAAACATTCACTGATTCAGAGGATCTGGTCTAAAACCGCTTGATTGAATATGAATAATATGTAATTGAGTGTATCAGGACAGTCAATTATCAGTATAAATGAAAACAAATCTTCATTATAAAGCATAGAAGACAATAGAGAGGAGCTACGCCTTGCACTTCATTGCCAATCCATTAAAATGACAAATGGGAAGGAGGTATTTTAGTCTGAGTTACGCGCTTGATCGCAAGCTTCAAGTTCTTCCTGGTGCAACTGTAGCCGGCGGATGACTGCCATACTCGCGCTGTTGTTCGCCAGACTGAAAAGAAGATGCTCCAGAAGGCCGCAGAAGTGTCTCTGAGAGGCAAGATTATACGGATGATTGAATGCAATGATGCAGCCCGTTCTGCAGAGCCACGTCAGGCCATGAAAAGCCGGCATTCCACCAGCGCGTTGTGTAAATATTTGCCGTCGGAGCAGTTTTGCAGAGAGCGAGCGCTTGGCACAGGGGGTGAGAGAATGAGAGCAATAGATAGATTTACAGAGAGGGAGAGAGAGAGAAAGGGTATGAGAGAGGTGTAAGGGAGAAGCAGCACAGGAAAAGCTTTGGGCGGTTAGCGGCTGCCTTGCTCAAGACCACACACACACACATACACACACAAAGTGAGCCCTGAGGAACCAGGGCCACCTAAGGAAAACCTGGAACGGCACAGAGAGAGAAGCGAAGGTGTTTTAGTTGGAAAGCTGATGAAGGCTGCTCATTCCAGTGTTTGGGATGGAAGAAAGTGAAGCAGGGCTTATGTCTTGTGTTTCAGATGGCTTTCGCATGGCTAGGGTGGAAATATAATACAAATAATAATCATCTTTATTTCTGTAGCACCTTTCTTAGGAAGAAGCGGCTTTAAAGAACATTCATAAAACTGTAAAGAGTAATAAAAGTAAAAAATTGCTTCATCACAGTTTGTAGTAGAGATCACATAAAAAAAAGCATAAATATCAACATCAGACTGGAGAGAGAGTCTGTGGAGTTTCTGTTAAATTAAATCCACATACACTAGACTGTTAAACATGTTAAATATTAATATAATGAGCGTTTACATGAAAGGAAGCCATGACATTAACAGAAAACAGGCTGCGTTAGTGCTCACATGGATGCCATATGAACTCTTCAAAACAACTAAGATACAGCTACATACAGTCCATGTGTATACAAGTATTTTGATGCTTAATGGAATAAGCCCTATGAACAGTTATAAGCATGATGCATTCTGGGGTAAAGAAAAACTGTCTTTGTGACAATATATACACAAGAACAAAAGTATCGGGACAACTGATTTTTCTAGCCATATCTGGTTCTTCCTTAAACTGTTTTCACAAACGTTGAATCACTGTATAGGATTGTATAGAATCAGTTGAATAGGATGTTTCTGGATTGTGCTATCATTTAATATTTCCTTCACTTAAACAAGGAGACCCCAACCTTTTCCAGGATGGCAATGCCCCTGTGCACAAAGCCAGCTCCATAAAGATATGCTTTACATGTGTTGGAGAGGAAGATCTTGAGTGGCCTGCTATAGAGCTCTAGTGAACACCTTTGGGACGAATTGGAACTCACCCCAGACCTCCTCAAGCTACATCGGTACCTGACTTTATTAACACCCTTGTGGCTGAATGATCAAAAATATCCAAAACCCCACTCCAAAGTCTAGTAGATCAGTGGAGAATTAAGGTTATTACAACATTATTATAAAAGGGGGCTAAATGTGGATGGGATGCCCAAAAAACACATACAAATCTTATGGACAGTTGTCTACAAACTGTCTATTTACTGTGTTTATATGTACAGTATATGTACATGGGCTAACAAATGCCTATGCTCTCTGTGATTGACATGGAAGACAGAGTATGCAACTGTCCCACCCAAATTTGATCAGTAGACAACACTACCAGGATCTGAATTAATGGTCTCTGGACAATAGGGAAAAGCGATTTATTAGAGGCTTTTATTATATTCCAGGTGCAACAGGTCAAAAGTTCAATAATTTGTGTTAAGATTGTGTACATATAAAACGAATTGTTTTGTTTTGTTCCCATAACAAGACCACTAGCCTTGTAGCTAGTCTCTGATCTGATGACCTGCCTTCAGCTAAATCATTTACACAAAAGCATGTAATTGGATAAGCAGCAACAGAGGATCTGCTACTTGCTTCATGTTCAAAAATGTACATTTTTAAAAATGTTTTTATACATTATTAGCTCAGCTACAGTATTTGCAAAAATCTTGACAAAAATGTGAAATGGGAGAAAGAGCATTTAATGTTTTTTGTAGACAAGTAGTAACTGAATTGTACTGGAATATCTGCATGTCCTCTGAATTCAGCAGGGGAGAATAAAAGAAGCATGAGGTGAAGTGTGAACTTTAGAGTGTGCAGGATACAACGTGGGATGTTTGTGACAGGTGCAGCCACAACCACACAGTCACACAGCCCTGGGTGTCACATTTATTATCCCAGAGTATGCAGTAATAGTGTGTGCATGTGTGTGTGTGTGTGTGTGTGTGTGTGTGTGTGTGTGTGTGTGTGTGTGTGTGTATATATAGTTATTAAGGGCTGATGTCAACACTCAAGTCTTCTGAGTAGAGTCTAATCAGGCCTGTGCTGCCACAGGCTCCTATACGGGGAGGTCTGGGCTGCAGTCCATGTCTGTCACACGCCCATAACCACACACCAACACCGAGCACGGATAAATGACTCACACACTCGCAGAACCACACACCATGGCCAACTGCGGTGTATCCCCCCCCAACCACACACACACACACACACACACACACACACACACACACACACACACACACACACACACACACACACACACACACACGTCTTACTAACACTCTGAGGCCCTTTCACTGGTATAATTATTAATGCAGCGAATTAATAATGTGCTACACGTAAAGATTTTTAGTTTTTTCTTTTTTTTATGAAAGTTATATCATGTATTCCTATCCTTTGATATGTTTTATATAAAACACACCTCTACACATAAAGAAGACAAAACGTTCTTTCCTATTTCACACACATATCCACACTTTCGCCACACCAATACCAAGCTATTACACATCACTGCACACTTTCACATAATCACACACTAACACAAGATGCCTGTTCATGTTCACACCACGTCACACCCTTTCGCACACACGTGTTAGCTTTTTGTTGAGTCATTCCATTACACCAGCCTTCCTGCCTTCCTTTCCGGCCAGAACCGTCACACTCTCTCCCACAATCCCTCTCTCACTCCCTCACTTACTCATTCACTCACAATTTCACGCATTTCCAGGCACACACACACACACACACACACACACACACACTCCTGCAATCCGTCTCTCACTCGCTCACTTCCTCTCTCACTCACTCACACACACACTGCCTCATTCACTCGTTCCCTCTTATTCTCTCACTCACCCTCTTACTCACTGCCTCCCTCATTGCCTCACCTTCTCCCTCCCACATTTACACACTTCTATCCTTCCTTCTTTCATTGCACCCCTCCCTCTCTTCAACACTCTTTTAAACCCCCCACATCACGCTCAATGACTCCCTACTCCCCTAACTCCCACACTCCTTCACTCACAGGAGAGAGATGCATTTTTGCACTCACTCTGGGCCACATACCAATCCAAGGCACTGGGGTGCATCAAAATCATTTAATAAAACATGCAATAGAAGTTACATGCAGGGGTAGGCAGTATTTATGATGTTTTTTGTAGTTTACAATATTGTAAAATACTTTGTTAGAAGGTGACACGATGACATCATAGAAATGCCCCCTTCTGATTGGTGCCCACTCAGTATTTTGCATTTTTGTGCATTGTTGAGATCAAAACAGAAAATGTATTCATATGGAAGAAGGTGGTGGAGGTAAGAAAAGTGCAGGCTGCCAGCTTTTAAATACTGTCGGTCTTAGGTCTTATTTTTAATAAAGTATGTGTCCAATTATTAAAAAATAAATATTTGATTGCCGAATATTGATGTACCCTAATTGAAGTAGCTGTTTAGTAGGATCATGATTTTGCATCCCATTGAATGAATCACTGCCTGACACATAATATATTATATTTATGATTACAATCAAATGATTAACTAGTTAGAAACAAGTTGCTATGAATGCAATGAATAAATTGCTTGCTATATATATATATATATATGTCATGTATGATCAAATGTTTATCTATTAAAACACACACTCCTTATATATATTCCTATACTCCTAAATATAACATATTAATATATAAATATAACATAATACACTCCCAAGGGTTACACTCCCAAGTATTAAAGTTGTTCACTTTCCCCACTTAAAGATATTCGACTGTTACACTCAAATATATTTTTGTACTAATTGTTTTATTTTCATTGCTTATTTTCCATGCTAAATATTTTCCATGGTAGACACTAAGTAAAGAAGTCGTTAAATTAACTTTTTTCCCCATCAGCATTATGAGAGAAGGAGAGGAGGTGGAGGTGGAGGTTTGAGGGCTAAATATTTCACGTTTCTTCTCATATGCAATCTTTTTGCCAGGTTTGCCACCTCCAACAATAATAGAAGCTGATATTCTAACAGCGTATTAAAGAATCTGTTAATAGTGAGTGGAAAATGACAGCTGAAACTGTAGCGACTAAATTAGTAAAAGCGTTGGTGTGTTTCTTGAAGGGTTTTTTTTTTTTTTGTGAGTGGGTGAATGACTGGGTGGGGGGGTGTTATGGGGGAGGAATGTGACGGCTTTCGGCATTGTGACGAAATGTCCCTGACTGCTGCAGTAATTTTCTCCCCCATCTGTGTGAAAGCATGTACGATTCCACTACCAGCTGTTGTCTGTGTTCGCAATGGAAAACTAAACGCCAATTGTATTAGGAGCAGGCTGATTCTGGGATGAAGGAGTAGCAGGATAAATGTGACCGAGATGCAGCAGAGAGGAGTGTATTAAACATTCGGCTTACATGTTTAAAACAAATACGCAGATTTAAAGCCACACCTAGGTAGTAGGCCTTTTCCCCTCATCTGCTCATTTTCACAGAGAAACGTGTTTAAGAGAATATAGACCAGGTGTATTCTGTTTAGTAGGCAGGGTACTGAAATGTACAAAAATACATTGAGAATAATAGAGTAAAAAATGGTGCTGGGACTCAATTGCCAAGAAATGTTTATGCCCTGATGTTACGTTACAAAAGATACAGACTTTAATGCTGTGTTGTTTAAAGCCTAATGTAGATTGAGCCTAAAGTCCGATAAAAATAATGAAACAATATGAGCAAGTCAAAGCCAACAAACTTTTAAGGAGGATTATAGTCTTTGTTTGTCCTGACTTTCCATAGCTATATGTGCTTTTCCTAAACTTTTACCCCAAAATTGGAGGCACACAATTGTATTGTCTTATGTAGTTACTATATTTTCCCCTCACTTAAACTAGGAGACAGTCTACACCTTACATTAACTGCCTCACATTACTAACATCCTTGTGGCTGAATGAGTACAAATCTCCAAATATAGATACAGTATCTCACAAAAGTAAGTACACCCCTCACATTTCAGCAAGCATTTTAGCATTACTTCTCAAGGGACAATAATTAAACTATATCTATTTTAGAGTAGTCAATATGCAGCTTGTAGCAGTACTGATTTACTGTACATGCAGCCATTATTGTCCATGGTGACATGCAGCCATTATACATCATGTACATGTAACCATGCAAAGCCATGTCCTCTTTATCATGTTCATGTTTTTGTCTGTGTGTGTGTGTGTGTGTGTGTGTGTATATATATATATATATATATATATATATATATATATATATATATATATATATATATATATATAGATATAGATATAGATGGATATAGATATATAATTATTATTATTATTGTGTGTGCATCTCTTTATATTTAATTTTCTCAATTGACCAGAATTCCTCATTTGCAAAATATTACATCAAGTCAAAGTCAGCGGTTATTTTTATGAGCAGTATTAAACATAGGCTCCTTCTATAAGCTGTAGCACGAGATGACAGGAATCTGTTTAGGGATGCCGTTACCAGCCGTGAAAATCATTACTCAGAAATGGAAGAAACAGGTGCAAAGGAACGGAAGAAAAAAAAGATGACTGTTCATCATTCTAAAGTAAGGGTATGCAAATATTTGTGATAAACTGTATACTGTAACAATAAAGTACTCAGCTTTGCTCCACTTTTGGCACAAATCACAATACTGGAATAACTGTGGGAATTTTCGAGGTCATCATTCAAAAGCTTAACACCCGTAGGATCACCAGCTGAATAGGGCTTAGAAAGAAGATTTCAGTTTAACAGCAAAATAAAGACATAGTGAAGGTGAGAGACAGAGACGGAGAGATAGAGAGTGTGAGACAGGCATTGATCCACCTTCTCTCTTTGAAGGGCCGAAGGCATCCACCGCTTCCACTATCTGTGCCAAGTTGCTCTTAAAAGCTGACAGGAAGCGGTGAAGTGCAGCCTCTGACGCTGTGCTCCTCAGATCCTCGTAACATAAAAAGACATCTGGGAAAAAATTGAAAAAAAAGAAGGAAAGAAGTGAGAAGAGTGGAGAAAGAGCCTGCTGTATCAAGCAGAATGGTTGAGATGTGCGCAGTTAATTCATTTCAAAACAGGAAATGCCAACAGGAGCTGCCATATTTGCAATTCTATGTGAAGAGTGTTCAGTAAAAATTACACACTGACACCAGATAAAAATGCACAGCAGTTTAAAAATGTCCATCATTTTTTTTTATTAATCCAGTATAAAATCCACACCAGTTTAAAACCAGTTTAAAAAGTTGACACCAGTTGACACACAGGAACTGTTTGAATTAAGTGAATATGAAGTGAATATGGATTTATGAAGGAGTTCATTCTATTACAGCAAAACTACGTTTTTTATTAGGAATGTAGTTTTAGCCTTGAACTGCTTTTTTTTAGTTAACATTGCTTTCCAAGCTTTCAGTCTGTCCTGTTAGCTTTGTCTGAGCCACTTAGTGAGATCATACAGGAAGATTATTTTTGGACTCTTTTCTGGCCACAAGCTTTAGAATTTTGGAGATTACAATCTGATTGGCTGTCTACATTTCTGTTTGTACAGTACAAGGTTTGTGCATCTCTGTGTAAATGTACAAATGTGTCGGTTTCATTTTAAATGCTGTGACCCGGAAAAAATACAGCTCTAAAAAGCAAAATAAGGCCAAAACAACGTGTCTTGTAAATGTGTGAAAAGGTCCATGGCTGATTTTTTCCCCATCTGTTTGATTGCCTCTTTCTCTGAAACTAGATGCCATGTTTAGTGACAATACATGCCAGACTTGTCAATGCCAGATGTCTGTCTTAGAAAAAAGACCAGAGAAAATATGGTCTTGCACTTTTAATATGTAAGATGTTAAAAGCTATAGACCCTCCACACCCATTGTACTAATGATGTTCCAGAGCTCTGGTAAGCACAATGGACAGCAGATCTGTGGTGACCTCACATGTCTCTTACAGCTGTGTTTCCCCAAGCCAAGCCTCAGGAAATCCACAGTGTCCGAATGATTTGCTCTGTCTTAGTTACAGAATGGCTTCACTAAATGGATGGTAAAATGCTGACAGACCGAATGCTTAGAACATGAACTTATATAAAAATCTACATAAACATGAGATAATAGACTGTGAAACACAGGCTTATGCCTAAGGACCTCTAAAGAGTTATACATTTTTATATACAATAATTGTTCAATGTTAATAACAAAGATGATTTGTCATATACTGAACTACATCACTAATCCTTCAAGAAGCACATGTTGGTTGTCTGCAAAATGGACTTGCTGCAAAAAAATTCTGTTTTTAAATCACTTGCTTCCAATTACACACTTACAAAAACACACACACACACACACACACACACACACACACACACACACACACACACACACACACACACACACACACACACAGACACTCTCACAAATGCTAGATATACAGTTTGATTGCTTGCTCCAGGTGTGATGCAATCTGTAACAGAGCAGAACTGTTGACCATCTGTTGACAGAATCGGGAGAGGAAAATGCTCTACATTATGCAGAGGCAAAGCAGGAGGTCCCACATTAGGCATCTAATGAGGGGTTATGTGTGCCAGTGAAATGGAGTGGAGAAGCACTAGGATATATATATATATATATATATATATATATATATATATATATATATATATATATATATATATATATATATATGCGCTCAATTACAAAAACAAATGCATGTTATTCAGGTGCAAGATTCAGCTTATTTACCACAAAAACAAAGGACTCACACACACACACACACACACACACACGGGCGTAGACTGACACATCTGTATACACACACTGTGGTATGCATGCCGCTCCCCACAGCACTTTGTTTTCATCACCTCCTGAATGGCTTCGCTGAGTAGCTGTTCTCATATACGGCTGCAGACACTCACACATGCCAAAACAAGAGAAACAAATGCACACGGAAAAAACACTATACACATCACTATTAGATTGAAATGTTCCCAGTATTCATCCAAGCTGCTGATGAAAAAAAAGAAAACATTAGGTAGCTCAGAGACACCATCATATACACACAGTAGTATATAGTATGAAGTGTATGCATGTTTATGCAAATACAGTGTATATATATATATATATATATATATATATATATATATATATATATAATGTGTGTGTGTGTGTGTGTGTGTGTGTGTGTGTGTGTGTGTGTGTGTGTGTGTGTGTGTGTGTGTGTTTTTATATCATTTTTCATTTAGGCAAGTGTGTGATAAAATAAAACCCCATCCTTCTGCAAATCCACAGTCAGCAGGATCAATATTACCAACCAGCAGTGTCCTGATTATGTGGTTTGTTCTAAGCAGAAATAGCTGATGTCTGGAATTGCATGTTTGCGGGCGGCAGGTAGACACAATTACTCTTTCCAGAAAATGTTCACGCTAAGATGATGCACTGCTTATTTTTATTATTATTATTATTTATTTTTTTTATCGCATGCTGCATTTATAAAGGCAAACAATTGCCTAGAACAGCATTTTGTGTAAGTTGGGCAAAAAGCACAGATAATTGTGTTTGCTGTTAGAGGTGCTTGATGCTACAGTATTCCATTTTGCCCAGCATGCTTTGGAAAGAAACACCAAATGGTTGAAGAATGGGTTAGTTGTCACTCGAGTCACGCTGTTCCATCCTTCAAAAGCCCGTGATGGCCTACTGATGCCATTTCTGATTGCAGTCTTGAATAGTGTGCGACACTGATTGACATATTGACACAGCAAACTACAGCTCTGTGGTAGTTATTTGCAATCTTATGGTTTGTGCACAAAAGTGCCTCAAGGTGGTCCATACACAAGGAGCTGGATAGTGTAGCCTTGGCATAGACATGGCAAAAGCACTATTTATTCAGTTTACAGATAAAAATAAAAAATGCTATTTTGTTCAATATATGTTATATGTACATCTCATATATGCGTTTAGTTTGTTATAGACTATGTACGGAATAAAACAATATAATGCATTCTAGAAAATAATGAACAAAGTCATGCAACTTGTGTATGAGCTGTAATGAATGGACATCCGGTGCCACCAGATGAAGATGTGTTTGCATTGGGCCTGGTCCCTCTCAAGGTTTCATCCTCATGCCATCACAGGGAGTTTTTACTTGCCAGATTTACCATGGGCTTGCTTTATTAAGCAGAAAAGAAACAAATGTATTTTTTTATTACTGCTTTATCTGTGTAAAGCTGCGTTGAGACATGTAAAAGTGCTATACAAATAAAACTGAATTAAATTTAACTGAATTGGATTGTCCCAAGCCAAGTTATCTGTTAACCTACTCTAAAGAAGATTTTTATCACATGCCCTGAAGTGTTATTCTTCTTAGTTCACGGCACTTTTCCTGTAGATCTTTTGATTAAGGTAAAAAAAAATGCATTGTATTTTTCTATCCATTTAGAAAAGTTATCATTTACATTGTAGCTATAAATCATAAAAAATAACTTTGACAATGTAAGTTATTTTGTCCTGAATACTTCCAAAGCACTGGAGACCCCTTCCATAAATGGTACTTAAAAGTCAGTAGGTGTGGACCTTAATATGAGCTGTAAAGTCCCTGTAAATGAGCTGTTCCTTAAAAAAAAGTGTTTAATGTGTTTAAATGCATTGTGCTTGGCACTACTACTCTTGCTTTTAGACATCACTAAAGACAGCACTATGGTATAATATCAGGTAAATGCCATTAAACTGTTTATTAGAAAACAAGTTAATAATACTGCGACTTTATGTTGAAGGGTAAACTGCTTGGTATTAGGCCGAGTTCTTTATATATGTGTTGCATTAATACTGTAGTGAATTAATTCTGTAATACTTAAGACTGAAGGTGAGATAACGCCACATCAAACCAATTCAGAGGATGGATTTTTCCACTGTAAAATCATAAAACATGACATCCTATTTATAACACGGGCTTATTTGCATTCTTTTTGGGCAATTAGTATTATTTACCTTGCAGTGGAACACACAGACTCTGAGAGATGTTTTCCTGAAAGGCGTGATAAGCCTGTCGGATTCCCTGGACAAGCTCCTCAATGGTCCGGACCTGCAGGCTGTACAAGCTTCTATGGAAGTCCAACTCAGCCTCGAGCGCTTCCACCTTCACCATCGGAACAGAAGACAAAAATATGCATCTTCAAGAAGAAAGCCAAAAGCCCAGATGGTGTTTTGAGGAAGATGAGCGGATGCTTCTTTGAAGTTCTGGATTCTAGCAAATGTCTTGCAGCACGTTCAGAAAGGACTCTTCTAAAGGATAAAGGTCAGAGGCTATTGTGACCATGCCTTGATGAAAGGCAATCACAACATCTCATGAAAAAAAAAAAATCTCACAGTACACAGGGACGGGGCTTCTTATAAGTGTGTATTTGCTCACTCTATCTCACAAACACCAGGTCGTTAAAAATGCATAATGGGCCCATAACCCGGAGTCAGGAGGCGCCTGGGTGATGCTGCTCCTGACTGTAGAGAGGCGTCACAACAAGTGTTGCATTAATCATCGTGTTTCCCCTGGTCAGGGAGAGTGTATCATGAATGATTCATGGCTTAGCCTGTCCTGTGCTACAATACAGAGGCACAATCAAGACTCTTTTCCTGAAATAACAGTTTTGATTGACCCTGAAGTTGTACCGGGAGGCTTAGACAGAAACGACCACGCTCAGGTTATTTTAGTATGAAATATTGATTGCCATTGACAGACTGTTAGCATACAGTGCAGGGTAGATTACCACAAAGTGGAGGCATGAGCTTGGTTTTGGCAGCGAGAACAGGAAACGGAAGGTATGAAAAAGAAGAAAGATGGAAAAAGACAGGAATTAACAAGGATAACTGACACAAAAGCATGACCACGACCACCCTGCTGGGTGCAGAGGAAAACGAAAGAGCCAGACAAATGCAGATGAGCCAATACAGCTGTTAGCCAGTCTCTCTACTCCTGGTTCTTTCTCTCAGCACACTCACCTGCTGTTGTGCCATCAGTACAGAGTAATTGGCGGCTCGGCTCAGGGCCTGGGCGGCACGTCTTGCACGTTGGAGGGGTGCTCCTCGGGGAAAAGCTGGCAGCACTGCCAGGATGTTCTCCACCTCCAGCTCTTGAATAACCCGCTGCTCTGGGGCGGCCTGTAAACACACATTCACACTGAGCTATAGACTGTAAGCCAAAACATTCTTTTTGCTGAGGGGGCTGATTGAGTAGCTATACTTTTGGGAGATTATAAAACAATGTAGTAAAACAGAACTGCCCTCAAACCGATCTGCACCTTAATTGGCTTCTATCAAGTAAATAAAGTACCATGAAGGTAGAAACCTATATACATCATTTTCCATGCACCCGTAGATATCTAAATTAGCTTTTAATAAGCATTTGAAGGTATTGGAAAGTCAGGAAGCAATCAATCGTACACAGTTTGTCCTTGACAGTAATGTAAATGTGCATTGTTAATTATTTCTGGCCATCACAAAATCTCATGGCAAGGAATAAAACACAACCAGAATGTGATTTGTGAGGTCAGACTGACATCCAGAATTCTAATCCTACATTATGTCTACTGGTGATCTCTCTGGGGCATTCAATACACTCCAACACACAAATATATTAGCAGGGCTTTGAATATAATTCTGTATTCAAGTTCTTCATGGTCAATTTCAAATCTGCGACTTTCTGCGAAGGGTAAAACCACTAAACTACGCCTGCTGACAGGATTCTGTCTACTGTGCCTCTTGATCCACAAAGCATCAGGAAACACTATATCTTTGGGCGAGTCAAGTGAATCTGCTTAGTCCTTGGAAAAACGAGACAGTGGGCCGGTTCAGGTCCTCATCTGACACATTTACTTTGATGAATTATTCAATAATGAAGAGAGTTGCGCCTGGAGAGATCTTATCAGCCCTTATTCATGGACACCACCAAATGCATCCAAACAGCCTTTGCTGCAGACCATGCTATTTTACTTTTTTGGATGAGATTCATGTTTGTGATGTTTTTATATCAATCATCATTTACTATCAAACAACTTGCCAATCAAAATGGCATCCACACAGACGCATACAATGGTGTGTTTGTCCATGATCAAAACGAATTCCCTCAGTAATGTACTATTCATATTGAAATAACTACTTGGCTGACTGGATACACATAACTGAATGTAAGGGGAGAGTCAAATTTGGAGTACAGTTGCTCCACTTCTCATGGAAGGGTCGTCACTGTGTCTGTAAATCAGACTCTATGAGGGTTAGTCATGTGAGGAATCTGTCAGTGAAATGCCTCAGCAGTATGATCATTTGTCTGGATAAATGTAGCAGAGGTGAGGGTTAAAAGCCTGTTCCTTCACTGTTTACAGTAACAGAGCACTACAGGGCCTCAGGCTGTTTAGCGGGATATGAATAAACACCATCCATTGCTTTGACAAGGCTTAGCTGTACATTTACGCTCCCCGGAATCCCGATGGGAGTGCAACACAACATGCAAATGAACCTGTCAATCATTTTATGTGCTACTTGTGTCTTTCAAGAGGACAAGTGAACAAATGTCATTGCAAAAAAATGTCTAAAAGGCACAGAATGACATTTGGTTAAATTGTAAAATGTTATAAAGGTTAATAGAGAATATTTATCAGCTTTAAAAAGTTGAATGCTAACCTTTTAACTAATATAACATTGTTTTTCCTCATAATAACACATTAGCATATAATATTTGGCAAATTGTTGTTGCCAAAATTGAAAATATCTTTATGCATGATGCTATAAATAAATTGATTTCTTTTTATGTGCCTAAAGGTATAAAAACTTTTTAACTTAACTGGGTGTTGATTTGAATGTTAATCGTCTGGATTAATTTTGGATAATTATAATTGCACATTAATGTAAATTCAAAGCATATTCTTGTTTATCTTGTTTAAGGAACACTTTTTTAAATTAAAGTACAATAACAAAACAAAAAAACACTACAGTCCATGAACTAAGTCTAATATATATATATATATATATATATATATATATATATATATATATATATATATATATATATATATATATATATATATATATAAATTAATCTATATATTTTAATGTTTTTTTTTCTTCATAAGTACAGTATATTTGTGTCTTTAATGACAGTACCAATCAAGTGACAAAGTACCCACTATGACAACAAAAATAACAAATACCCACTATGCCTACGGCCTACCTGAATAGATATCAGCAAAATGGATGCAAATGCAGTGAATTAATTTTTTGTTCATTTGTTTTTACTTTAGTTAGTTATATTTGTTGCTGTGTCTGAGTTGAGCTTTGAAAAGGATTTATTAAGTTTCTTAAACTTAATAAACTGACTTCAGAGATAAGTTAACAATTTGTCACATTGGAGACAAAACTGCACAAACCCCACATGAGGCAAATGCTTAAAAAAAGAAAGAAAACTACCATGAAAAATTGATTTAAACACCACAATGTCCCACTGGATTCAATAATGTACCGTCTAGAATAGCAAGCTATAATCTGCAGTCTATAAACTCCTCCACTGAAGGCTGTCACGTAGTTCCCACTCCTGAATCATGCAAAAGCCACTGCTGTATGCTTAGACATGCATCTCTAAGTCTATTAATATGATAAGCTGCAGCATCAGGAACTATCAACACACCAGTCATAGATAAGACAGTAACAGGACCTGTCACAGGTATTTCAGTGTTCATGTCAGGTCTCATGGCTTAGTGAACTCTTTCTTTTTCAGTTTTTTTAATTCAATGCTCGTTTTCTTTCCTGTTTATGCATTCATTACCATAATTTCATCACTCTTCCTATAACAAAAGCTTCTATTTCGTTCCCTGTAGAGATGCCCCTGTTGGTGGATGGACTGTACACCAGCTTGTTTACACCTGCACAGCAGGTCATTTTACCCATGAGCCAATTAGGTCCTAATTAAATGCTGGGTGCACCAGTACAGCTTGCTTAGTCCTGATCCGATGAGCTACTTTGATCTCTTTTGACAGATAAGGTGTCTGCTCCACAGCCTAAACCTCCACTTGGAGAAAATCCAGTTCATTAAAACAAAGGATTTTTGAGAGATGGGGGAGGGGATATTTATGGTTAAAGAAGCTCAAGTGTTTGGGATTTTATAATGATCGTCTCATGTGAGTTTGGGTTTATTTTTTTTTGGCTTGAAGGTTGGCAGCAAGAGGATACAGCTGCTGCAGGATTACTAATCCAAATCAATCAGTCCATTGTTCTGCACAACACTGCCTGATTGCAGTTTACTCAGACACCAAGTGATGTAATGACACTATTAACCACGTGCCAGCGTTTCAAACTGCAAAACTGCATTTTATTTAGTGTTTAGTTCCTAATTTGTTAAGGGTTCGTAACAGAGTGTACTTATCTTATTGAGTGAAATTATGTGGAGTTATGATTACAAACATTACACAAATAGTGATTTAAATATGTTTTGCATATGGGCAAAGGCGAGCTGAGATCTCCAAGAGCCTTCCAGAAATGTAATTAGCAACT
This sequence comes from Silurus aristotelis, assembly GCF_946808225.1. Taxonomy (NCBI): domain Eukaryota; kingdom Metazoa; phylum Chordata; class Actinopteri; order Siluriformes; family Siluridae; genus Silurus; species Silurus aristotelis. Next base: position 12,545,673 of record NC_139596.1, on the reverse strand, counting down.
AGCCACATATGGGTTAAATAGCTATAAATAAAGGTGGTGAGAAACTTCAAGCCACTGTTCGTAAACAATATGAACACAATTTTTAATGAATACCCAGAAATGTGAGCTGAATAATGGGCAGAGGTGGAATAAAGAAAGTAATAAAATAATCTACTCAAGTAAAACTAAAACTTTTACTTCAATGAAATTTTACTTTAGTTACCAGTCCAAAAAATTACTCAAGTAAAAATAAAAAGTAGCTCATATAAAATTTACTCAGAGTAAAATTCACTGAGTTACTTATTAACAGTGGGGATATGGTGGGGGATTCTAGTGCAGTTTGAAAAATACAAGGGGATTACATTTCAAACTAGTTGTATTCTACTGAAGGAACACATTACAATTTAGTCCAAAAAAACATTTCAGTTCATGACTTGAGACTAATGTGAGTTTTACACTTTTGCAGCAAAAAAAAAAACAACCTCCTGTTACATTGTCATTTATAATGACAAGTCGCAAACACGTTCATAATTTAGACAGTGAGCGCACGCATTTTCTGCAGTGATGAATCAAAATGCTGTGATTGGACATTGAATTCTCAACAAAAGTGTGTAATCGGTTATACAGTAATGCTTAAATCTAATGCAACATCAGCAGATCTACTCTAAAATATAACACATTAATTTCATATAACACAAATTGTAAAACTGGTAATGCGGCTAGCTTAATTGTGCACTGACAATTTGACCCTAAGTGTTTTATTTTCCCCCTTTGCATAATATTGCACAGGAGCTTGTCATGAGGCACATCCAAAGGCATCCTATACAATTGTGTGCCTCCAAGTTTGTGGTAACAGTTTGGGGAAGAACCATATATAGCTGGAAAATCACATATGGCTGGAAAAGTCAGTTGTCCCAATACTTTTGTTCATATAGTGTATAAACAGTCTGTAATTTTTCTTCCTCAATCTTAGCTAAAATGCCTCACATTACATGGTCATCGCATGCGACAATAGGAGATTGCGAGGTCTAATTTTCCGTGACTGGGAGTCCATAGTGAGCTAAATTTACCGGGTGGGAAAGATGGCGTTTCATTGTTCTCATGTCAACCACAGTAACACTAACAAATCATGGGTGTCTATGAGCTTATGTATGTAGAAAATGTATTGATACTACTTTCCTCAGAGTGTGTTCCATTGCCCTGAGATGCAGCAAAAGGGGCAGTTTGACAAAATATTGTGATTTCACGTCTGGTGGATGAAGTTAGCCATAATCCTCTCAGGATAGTTTCTGTCACAGCTGGAAAAAGCTGTTTTTGTTATTTTGATGTCATTTTTTTCTCCTAAATTGGGTAAGAAAGCAAGATTTTGATGAATTTGCATACACCTTACACCCCTGTTCTAAATCAGGACAGTATTAAACAGTGTCTACTGTACGGTTACTTTCATCGCTCCATTATTGCACTTGTAAACAAACTAGAAAACAAAATTTAGCTCGGCTTTGCAATTCAACAGACAAGGCACAGCATAAACTGGAAGATAATAAGCGTGTGTGTGTGTGTGTGTGTGTGTGTGTGTGTGTGTGTGTGTGTGTGTGTGTGTATACCTCCTGTCAGGATGTCCATCAAACTCTATCTTCCCCCCACCTTAAGCCTCACAATGAGCTTTAAGCACACCTGCTGGGAGTCAATCACAATTCTTTTCCATCTCTCACATCCCATCTCACCTCCTTTTTTTTTTGCCACAGCTCAGTGGTAACTGCATGAACAATAACGACAGATCAGTGCAGCAGTTCAATTCATTATTTCGAAACAAGCGAACAAAAAACCCCAAAAAAACACACAACCAAAAACTATGAGGATACACATTGTCAGTTTATTCAGTTTCTCATCTAAGCTTCCTTACAGCTTCGAAAGAGAGGGTGATGGCTTGTTTAAACGCTTGCGGTGGGAGCAGGTGTTTTAGCTTCAGGCTGAGATAATGTCAGCTTTGCACCTCAAAACAGGCTCCGCACACAAAAACTCAAAAGGATAAATATCTATCAGTGGCTTCTGAAATGAAACGTTCCTCAGTAGGCTTAATGAAACAGAATTCTTTATCAAGTGTGGCGTTGGATCAGGGCCAGGGCTGTTAAATGCCTTAAATATTTTACGCACAATAAATCTAAAAATGGACCAAAGTAAACGACGGACCCACGAGGTCCAATCCTCTTTAAAGAAGTACATGAAATAAAATAAAATCCGGTAAAATGCATGTTGACTAACAATTTTCCCCTTACACCGTTATACTCCTTTACACCTTCTCTTCATGTATTAAATGTATCTCTTCATGTATTAAAGAGTTTAAAAGGCACTGGTGTCTGAATAAAACATCAAAGCTACACATATATGGGTTTTTTTAATTAAAATAGAAGATTACAAAGCCAAGTTAGTCAATCTATTGAAGATCAAACGTGCTCGCGCAAGGCTAAGGTCACGAAGAAATTCCTCTGAGAAAAAAATGTAGAAAATAAAGCAGCTCAGACTAGCACCTGGAAACCCAGTGTAAACAAAGCTGTGAAAAAAAACTTAAAGCTAGCAACCATTGTTACTCAAGGCTAAAGGTACAATACTGACCGCTGGAAAACCTCATCCATCTACCGTTTCATTTAACATGAAATGGAGAGACTTGAAAGAACCCAAGCAAGGTTCAAGGCGAGCGCAATAAACACCTGGGAGAGTGCTTTAAAGGAAACCTGCGACTCTTCATTACTGGAGCAGGGAATCCAATCATTGGTTGTATAAAACACTTTCCATCTAAAAACAAGTTAAAATGAACAAAAAAAAGATTCTCAACAACCTGCTAAATTTCTTCAGTGTTAAATCTATCAGCACTGGCACTAAATGATACACATTAACAAACCAAAAACAGCAAGCCATACAACAAAACAGCAAATCATACAACTCCAAAAAAAAGCATACAATATGACAACAAATCATACAACACAACAGCAAGCCATACAACACTACAACAAATCATATATGACCGGAAGCCACACAACACAACAGCAAATCACCCAACATGACAGCAAATCATCTGGCACGACAGCAAATCATCTGGCACGACAGCAAATCACACAACACGACAGCAAATCAAAAAATGAAATGCAACAGCAAATCAGAAAATGCAACAACAAATAATACAACACAGCAACAAATCATACAAGAGCAACTCATAGAATGCAACTGCGAATCAGAAAATTCTACTAAGCAACACAACAGCAAATTATACCATGAAATAATAAAAACCCAGCAAAACTAAAAGCACAGCCAGCCAAAAACAAACAATCTGGGCACTTATTAAGAAACACATACTGATAATTGGAAATGCTGAATAACTATCCAATGGAAACAAAACATTTTACAGTATGTAAATTAGTCAGCCTAGTGAAATCATGTAATGCAATGGTATGCATGTTATTTTCAAGTCAAGTCAAGAGGCTTTTTATTGTCATTTTTTACTATACACAGTGGTACACAGTACACAGTAAAAACGAAACAACGTTCCTCCGGAACCCTGGTGCTACACTAAACAACAGCAGCATAGAGCTACAACACAAACATAAAGTGCATCGAGTGCAACCTGGTGCAAACAGTGCAAACAAAAAAACAGTACAGACAGACAGTGCAGACAGACAACACAAGACAAGACAAAAGACAAAAAAACAAGTATAGCGCTGACTAGTAAACCTGCTGTATACTTGATTATACAGTACTGTGAAGGAGAAATGTAAAAACTATACCCAGGAGAGAATACAAACAGAACAGAACAATGTAGTGCAAAAAAACAGCAGCAAGGAGGTGCAAAGACAGCATGTAAACATTATACTGTAATACAAAGGTGCAAAGACAGCATGTAAACATTATACTGTAATACAGGGTGCGAGTATAAATAATAATAAATAGATAAATGGTGGTGGAGTGGATCGAGATGAGTGATGATTGTGTTTAGTCCAGGTTGTACAGTGCAGTAACACACATTTGAGTGAGTGTGTGTGAGTGAGTGAGTGAGTGAGTGTGTGCGAGTTCTGTTTCAGTTCTGTGTATTGAGAAGCCTGATGGCTTGTGGAAAAAACTGTTGCACAGTCTTGTTGTGACGGCCCGAATGCTTCGGAACCGTTTTCCTGATGGTAGGAGTGTGAAAAGTGTGTGACGGGTGTGTGTGATCGTCCACAATGCTGTTTGCTTGGCGGATGCAGCGTGTGGTGTAAGTGTGGTGTAAAAGGTGTACATTTTAGTCTTTCTGTGATGTCATTTGGATTTGTATGATTTGCTGTGATCTTAATTTTTTTTTCTGACTCTTATGGACCACCTTATTCATAGTAACCAGATGGAAATATCTGAAAATGATTATCAAACACTTCTGACACGTGAACAAAAGCACCCACACAGTCCTTATCATATATCACCAACCTCAAGCTGAAGAAGCTTTGTAGTCAACTCCTGATAAAGAGTTTTAAACAATGTTTCCTGACACCTAGAGATAAACCTGTCCCCTTAAACCAACATTCTGGGCTTTCAGGAGCAAAGTGTTGGAAAAATAGAACTAGTCTTTACTATTTTCTCACGTGGGTGTGAAATCAAGTGCTGCAGTTAATCGTTGTCAAAGCGAGTGCACATTTCCACAAGAGGAAAACAATCATGTTGAAACAGCTGAAGAGTTAAAAGGAAATCGGTGAAAAATTTGCGATAATTAGTGCGCCTCAAGAATACGGTGTGCCGGTGGTGTAAATCGCTGCTAATAGGAAATGCACAGATCAATCAGGGGCTGCTGAGAGAGAGGAAAAAGCCCACCAGCAGTGGTGAGGCACCAGCTGTTCCCACCTTTAGATCTATCTTAATGGCAGCTACTTTAGTTATTCCTATGGATCTCTCCTGGATACAAAGCCTATCTTTTCCCCTCCTGAGAGCCTAGTGGAACCTACAACAAAGACATTTTCATCCCTGGCTGTGCCGTCTGTATGGTTGGGTTTCCTTTTTTATCCCTAAGGATCCTACTATGGAAATGGGTACTCCATGAAATAACTTCCCAAAAAGAACCAGTTATCTTCCATCTCACACTTTTTGCTAGCTATTAGTTAGCACATAATATCCTCGCTATTTGTTCTCCCTTCATGGCCAAAATCGCACAATTAAAAGCCAACAGATGTGATTATGGTAATCAGGCACCCTCTGACCCCGGCTATATTCCTTGTCCTTTTTTTGTCCCCCCGTAAATCCTCCTGCAAATTACACGTGATTGTGGCTGAAGTTAATGCCACGAAATCCATCATTGCATGTAAACGTTTACTTCCAATTACACCCGACACCGGGAGGTCCTTCTAAACGACTAATAACAATCTGTGTACACACATGCAAAATTGAAATAAAGCACGCAGCCTCGTACTAATATACCACAGATGGGTCCCTGACTGCACGCTCTTCAGGTTCCACTGTATAAACTGGAGTTTTTTTTTTCACGACTAGAGCAGGGTTGTTTGTCAGAGGGCTGGGGGAGTGACGGATAGCCTCAACCGATGATGAAGATCTGGATATGTGCATCTTTGTTCATGCAGAAACAGACGCCTCCCCACCCCTCTGTGAAGACGGCCCCAAAACGCCCTCACCTACTTTTAGCTTCAGTGCTTCCCCACAGGACTCGAGGCACAAATGGGTTTTTGATGGCCTGGAACTTGTTGTGACCTTTCTATTAAAATAGAGCAGTTTTCAGCCGGTAAAATGTTCACTGGGACAAATCTATGTTTTAGTGAACTTTTATATTCATAAGGTTGTGTATTCTTTACAGGAAACTCACCATACAACATGGTATACTACACCATATCAACTTACTGTGTGAATATCCAGCAGCCTATGACATATATTATAATGGACATAATTGTAAAAAAAATACATAAATTAAACATTTTGAAAACTGTAATAGTAGAAGAAAAGAGAAAAAAGGTGTGTAAATATTAAGTGTTCAGTGTGTAATGGAAACATCGTAGGCGTATTCATAGTCCTGCAGTGGTATATTCAGTGTGTACAAACCTGATTCCAAAAATGTTGGGACACTGTACAAATTGTGAATAAAAAAGGAATGCAATAATTTACAAATCTCATAAACCTATATTTTATGAATTGTCATGCCAAATATTGGCTTATTTTGAATTTCATGAGAGCTACACATTCCAAAAATGTTGGTACAGGTAGCAATAAGAGGCCGAAAAAGTTAAATGTACATATAAGAAACAGCTGAAGGACCAATTTGTAACTTATTAGGTCAATTTGCAACATGATTGGGTATAAAATGAGCCTCTCAGAGTGGCAGTGTCTCTCAGAAGTCAAGATGGGCAGAGGATCACCAATTCCCCCAAAGCTGCGGTGAAAAATAGTGCAGCAATATCAGAAAACAGTTTCTCAGAGAAAAATTGCAAAGAGATTGAAGTTATCATCATCTACAGTGCATAATATCATCCAAAGATTCAGAGAATCTGGAACAACCTCTGTGTGTAAGGGTCAAGGCCGGAAAACCATACTGGATGCCCGTGATCTTCGGGCCCTTAGACGGCACTGCATCACATACAGGAATGCTACTGTAATGGAAATCACAACATGGGCTCAGGAATACTTCCAGAAAACATTGTGGGTGAACACAGTCCACCGTGCCATTCGCCGTTGCCGGCTAAAACTCTAAGTCAAAAAAGAAGCCATATCTAAACATGATCCAGAAGTGCAGGTGTTTTCTCTGGGCCAAGGCTCATTTAAAATGGACTGTGGCAAAGTGGAAAACTGTTCTGTGGTCAGACGAACCAAAAGCTCTTTTTGGAAAACTGGGACGACATGTCACTAAAGAGGATAAGGACAACCCAAGTTGTTATCAGTGCTCAGTTCAGAAGCCTGCATCTCTGATGGTATGGGGTTGCATGAGTGTGTGTGGCATGGGCATCTTACACATCTGGAAAGGCACAATCAATGCTGAAAGGTATATCCAAGCTTATGCTCCCATCCAGACGTCGTCTCTTTCAGGGAAGACCTTGCATCCAACATGACAATGCCAGATCACATACTGCATCAATTACAACATCATGGCTGCATAGAAGCAGGATCCGGGTACTGAAATGGCCAGCCTGCAGTCCAGATCTTTCACCCATAGAAAACATTTTGCGCATCATCAAGAGGAAGATGCGACAAAGAAGGCCTAAGACAGTTGAGCAACTAGAAGCCTGTATTAGACAAGAATGGGACGACATTCCTATTCCTAAACTTGAGCAACTTCTCTCCTCAGTCCCCAGACATTTGCAGACTGTTATAAAAAGAAGAGGGGATGCCACACAGTGGTAAACATGGCCTTGTCTCAACTTTTTTGAGATGTGTTGATGCCATGAAATTTAAAATCAACTTATTTTTCCCTTAAAATGATAAATTTTCTCAGTTTCTCAAACATTTGATATGTCATCTATGTTGTATTCTGAATAAAATATTGAAATTTGAAACTTCCACATCATTGCATTCTATTTTTATTCACAATTTGTACAGTGTCTAACTTTTCTGGAATTGGTTTTGTATATGAAGTTATTCACATTGTAAAGAAGTGTATGTGTGTAGAGTATCCAGAGGTTGCCTCGCTTGTATGATGATTGGTCACTTCATTAAGCAGACGATGCATCAGATTTTCCATGTATTTAGGTGGATTTTTTTTTTTAGAATGTATGTATTTTCTAAACAAAAAAATTACATTTATATCTATAAATTTATATTTATTTATTTATAAATCTGTTGCATGTGTGTACACAGATTTACAAACCTGTGCACAAAGCCAGCTCCATGGTTTACATGGGATGGAGTAAAAGATCTTGAGTGGACTTCTACAGAGATTTGACCTCAACCCTATTGAACATCACTGGGATGAACTAGAACTCTGACTTTACTCATGTGGTTGAATGAGTACAAATCCTCACAATCACACTCCAACATCTAGTGGAACATTTTCCCAGAAGAGTGGAGATTATTATAATTTAGGGAATAAATGTGGAATAAGATGTTTAAAAGCACATACGAAACTTATAATCAGGTTTCCACATACTTCTGTTCATATAGTGTAATTCTGCATAGAAGAAGCACTGGGAAATCTGTCAGCATGGTCCTCAGCTTACTAAAACCTCTCTATAGTAAAGATAAACTAATCCCTCTCATAAGTATTTTCAACTCGAGAGGTACATGAGACTCTATCTGTCCCCCCATTAATCCATCTTTTTTTTTCTTTAAATCCTGACCAGGCAGACACTAAGGCTAAATGAATGATTGGTGTAAATGCATCATGTTCTTGTTATTTGCTGCCTTTCTTTTGTCTAGAGAGCTTCGTATCTGACCACTTCTTTGTCTCAACCAGAAAAACAGCCCTGCTCCTATTTGTATCTGTTTGAAACACATTATCTGTTAATTCAAAATAATGTATTCGTATTCACTTACAGGCGTAATTTGTAGTTAGCCAGGACAAATCCAATCTACAGCGGTAATATGAGAGAACGTAGATAAGTGAAGAGGGATTTTGGTATTTGTGCTACTGATTGTGAGCCATTAGTGTAAGCCTACATGTCTGACTCTCTTTGCATAACTGAATTATGAATCTGACGCTACAGCAAAAAAACCTGTATTGCACTACATACAGGAGATCTAAAATTCTCTCAAGCTGTGTCTCCTCCCGGCTAGTGCCAAGGCAGGTCAGAATTCCAAACAGCGTCAGGTTTCATTATGCTCTGTCACGAGTGGATAGCGTGTCATTTGAATGGGGGAATGAATAATGCAGGTTTTTTGAAAGCCCCTGGGTGTGGAGTAGGGTTGGAGCTGGGCGACACAGGGGTTAATGTGGGTCTGGCTGCTTCGTCTTTAAGGCCACAGATGAGCTCGTCCGTGGGGAGTAAAAGGAGGAACAATAGCTTGAACGCTTCCTTCTTTTCTCTCTAAATCACCCTGGGTGTAGTCAATATGACTAGAGCCAGACATGTGAGGTGAGGGTTCAGAGAAACACCAGGACCCAGATCAGGTGGGAAGATGACGCAAAGTGGTTGCAATGGGTGGAAATGACAGGAAATAGGATAAAGGAATTGATCTGAGAACTTCCTGTATTACATCATTTCGGTTGTCTTGAGTCAATAACTCGTGCTAGACTAATAAGTAACAAAGCAGACATTTTATAGGTAAACGGCTTTAAGGATATCGCAGTTAGTTACCAATGAGAGGGCAGAGTTAACCCACTCCAACATAGGCAGTTACATTTCACTATTTTGCATTCTTCGCTTTGTTTTTCCACCATACACATTCCTGTGCCTCGCTCCCGAATCCCTCATGCAGGCTAATTGTCAAGTGCAAATGTATCAGTTTCCAAAACAAGGACAGCCTTCATGTCACCCCCCCCAGATACCAAAAACATGCTGAAGCTTCGAGCTAACAATGGCACAACAAATGATGGATATCAGGGAAGCCAGAGAGAGGGCTGCAGGAAGAAGATCTGCTTACCCAGGGTGCCGAGGGCACGATGAGAGACAGGGTCAGGAGGTCAAGGCAACAACGGTCCAGGAGAGCGCAGCAGCGGTGAGACTGGTTCAGCAGATGAGCGTAGACGACTGTAGGTGCCGTGTGTACTACGGGATTGTCAGGTTCTTGGTGCGGGGCCAGGACGAGGCTGAGGGTCTGTCTCATTCCGTGCAGGTGTTTGAACAGCTGGCTGAGCTTGGACTCCAGGGCGCTCTGCAGGAAGGAGGTGAGGGAGAAAGCGATGTCAACAGTCGTCAAAAAAAAAGAAAAGAAACGAAAGAAAAAAAGAAAGAAAGAAAGAACTGGACACAGGTGAGTGGCTGCAGGGGAGCCTTGCACCTGTCTGAAACAGAGCGGTCCTGCTGGTCCAGGCTTGTTGGACACAAGTCAGAGCAGTCAGCAGCATGAGGGGCCACTGTTTTGCGGAATGCCACAAAGTAGCTCAAGGTGACAGGAATAATAACAAGAGCAAAGAGCAGCCAAGGCCGAGCTTTTAGATGAGCTGTGGAAACGAGGATCAAACACCGATTACAAAAGCGGATACGGGTAATACGTTTTCAGAACAATATAAGGGTTGCTGAAGGGTTACGCTATTGTCCAAAGAGAACCTTATCCCTTATCTGCACGCTTGGTTCCACAGAGTTTCACATAAAACCTTAAAGCTAAATGTGACCTTTTTGTACCTAATAGTGTACACATAATATAAAATAATTGGGTATACAAGAGGAATTTTGCCACAGAAACACCAAATGGGTTGAACTGTAACAATCTGTTTGTCTTTTATAGTTTAGTGTTACAGTAAGATCACTGATGGCTGTGTGTAATTTTAGACGAGAGGCTCAAGTAATAGCTATAAATAGCTTTATACTCACTCTCACTCTCTCTCTCTCATATATACAGTGAGGAAAATAAGTATTTGAACACCCTGCTATTTTGCAAGTTCTCCCACTTAGAAATCATGGAGGGGTCTGAAATTGTCATCGTAGGTGCATGTCCACTGTGAGAGACATAATCTAAAAAAAAAAAATCCAGAAATCACAATGTATCATTTTTTAACTATTTATTTGTATGATACAGCTGCAAATAAGTATTTGAACACCTGAGAAAGTCAATGTTAATATTTGGTACAGTAGCCTTTGTTTGCAATTACAGAGGTCAAACGTTTCCTGTAGTTTTTCACCAGGTTTGCACACACTGCAGGAGGGATTTTAGCCCACTCCTCCACACAGATCTTCTCTAGCTCAGTCAGGTTTCTGGCCTGTCACTGAGAAACACGGAGTTTGAGCTCCCTCCAAGGATTCTCTATTGGGTTTAGGTCTGGAGACTGGCTAGGCCACGCCAGAACCTTGATATGCTTCTTACAGAGCCACTCCTTGGTTATCCTGGCTGTGTGCTTCGGGTCATTGTCATGTTGGAAGACCCAGCATCGACCCATCTTTAATGCTCTAACTGAGGGAAGGAGGTTGTTCCCCAAAATCTCGCAATACATAGCCCCGGTCATCCTCTCCTTAATACAGTGCAGTCGCCCTGTCCCATGTGCAGAAAAACACCCCCAAAGCATGATGCTACCACCCCCATGCTTCACAGTAGGGATGGTGTTCTTGGGTTGGTACTCATCATTCTTCTTCCTCCAAACACGTTTAGTGGAATTATGAACCAAAAGTTCTATTTTGGTCTCATCTGACCACATGACCTTCTCCCATGACTCCTCTGGATCATCCAAATGGTCATTGGCAAACTTAAGACGTGCCTGGACATGTGCTGGTTTAAGCAGGGGAACCTTCCGTGCCATGCATGATTTTAAACCATTACGTCTTAGTGTATTACCAACAGTAACCTTGGAAACGGTGGTCCCAGCTCTTTTCAGTTCATTGACCAGCTCCTCCCGTGTAGTTCTGGGCTGATTTCTCACCTTCCATAGGATCATTGAGACCCCACGAGGTGAGATCTTGCATGGAGCCCCAGTCCGATAGAGATTGACAGTCATGTTTAGCTTCTTCCATTTTCTAATGATTGCTCCAACAGTGGACCTTTTTTCACCAAGCTGCTTGGCAATTTCCCCGTAGCCCTTTCCAGCCTTGTGGAGGTG